>NC_056731.1:957660446-957750446 GCF_019279795.1 Protopterus annectens
AAGGAAACTATCAAGGAAAGACTATGCTGTGTGGTGAAGTAACTATCAAAGGAAAGACTACTGTCCAGCTGCATCCCATACACACAGTTTCACACTAGGTGGTAGTTCATGGGTATAGGGTTTTTAACATAGGGGATGACAATGCAATACTTAGCTGTCAGATTGTGGCAATACATCACACACCACACATCTGACCCACAAAGGCCCTTCTGTATGTTGCCCGCAGCACTCATTGAGTCAACTATTGTTCCTAATTCATAGTCATTTGCAAACTTCAATAGGCAGATGTCTTCTATGTTATTCTGTGTGGTATAGATAACAATGAGGGGGAGTGCCAGGAATTAACCCTGTATTGCTATAGCTGGCACTGGTTTGATGTTCGTGTATTAGACAGACACCTTCTGTAGTGTTGGTTCTGCCAGCAGTCCAGTTGCCAACCACTCCTGTGACATAAGAATATACACCTAGTTTACTGAGTGTAGCTGGAACACAGTATGGGTGATGGTGTCCTAAGACCTGGCAAGGTCAAGATATGCTGTGTGAATCAACCTTACTGTCATCTACATCTGTACTGACTACATCAAATAAGTTGATCAAGGTTCATGGCCTTACAGACCAGACTCAGCAGGGTAGTAGTGCACTATTTCCCATTATCAGTGGTGTCTCCCCCTTTGTGGGGTGTGATAACTGTTGCTGTGCAACATTCAGTGCATACACAGCCTAACACAAAGCTATGGTTGAATATGATGTGTATGTGGAGAGCAAATTGTTCTGACATTTGTGTAGGATACACCCTGGGATGTTGACAGGCCCCATGCAAGCTGTATGTATGGCTTTAGAGAGTGCAGCTTGTACCTACATTGTTGTTATTACAGGGGCTCTGTAGTGTACATGGATATATAAATATGTGTACCTGTTGGGAGGAAAGTGAGTGTGGGTTTAGGTTATCCAATACCCTATCTGGATGAACAGGTGCTATTTCTGTAGATGTAGTACCTCTCATGCCATAGGCAGGTCTTGTTGTTGCCATTACGATTCATGATACAGCTATAGAATGCTCATTGGTTGGCCACATAACATGTGGCTGATTAGCTTCACAGTAGCTTTGTGTGGCTTTATATGGTGTATCTGCATCTTACTGAGGCTGACCTGGGATCACCTCCACTCATGTGTGTTCCCTCTTGCAACAGTTACTACCTTATGTGGTACAGTTTAAGGCAGGATACCACCAGTTTGCCTTCCTATTTGTGTTTGGTTGAATCTTGGTTCTGTTTCAATGGCACAATCACTGCACTTATGTGAGTGCTTAAAGTGCATTTGTGTAGGATTCAGCATTTGCACATGCATTGTCCATCTGCATGGGTGCCATGACAGTGACCACTTCGCTCTTAAGAAGCATAGCATTGGCTTTGGAGACTGACTATGAGTAGCATACTGTTAGCCCTGTTTCTGTGACTATGGTGATCCACGTCATTGGGGTTGACAAAATCCAACATGAATTGAGCACAGGTGTTGGTACATGAGTCTTCCCAGTTCATAATGGGATAGTTGAGAGTAGCCATTATTATGGTTTTCTGTCTCACACCTAATATTCCCCATTACAGCACAATATGACAGTTGGGAATTCTGAGGCATGGTGGGTTATCTGTCTCAAGGTGCAATTTGGATTCCACTTTGGCACAAAGTTAGTTGCTCAGCATACTGCATCTGAAGTTATGCAAGTGCAACTAGTGTGCGGGTGTATATATCCTTCAGGAATATGGCCACACCTGTGGGCCGTGTGTTCCAATAAAGGATAATGGCCAAGAGGTGAGGTATGTGTTATAACATGGTCTTGCAGGGGTGCTCTCTGGAGCGTTGAGCCATATCTCAGTCATTGCACAGATATGTTCTCCATGTTAAGGACTGATGTAAGTGAGTCCATATTGAGTTACTGAAATGTATCATTGAGTAGCGAGACCTGCAGTTTATTGCTTGGCTGTCCCTGTTACAGCAGTGGACTTTCACTGGAACTTTGCATGATGAAGGCACTATAGGGGAAACATGACCCCTAGCCAGTATCCAGATTCCCAGGGGTGACAGGTTCAGGTCCTGTCTGGCAAAGCATCATGGTCTGTCAACCATGTTACACCAGGCAGAGAGATACTGGATACCCTTTGAATTACACCAGTACATTAGACAATTGTGGAATACAATCCTTTTGTCCCTGAACTGCAGTATCATTCTGGCCAATGGCAGAAGGCTACCCAGGCCTTGGGACATACCTGCATGGGCTACAAGACCTGACAGTTCCTACATGTGTGTTTTCACGCAGTCCAGGCAACTGCATCACAGGTCCTGCACAACAACATGGAATATACCAGAGCCATGTGTATAGTTCAAAAGGTGGTCTAAGTGTGTAGTTATGTGGCTAATCATGGCAGACAGGCAGCTGACAGTATGTTAGCCCTCGTATAGCTTGGTGTGTAACACAGTGCTAGAGTTTGCATTCATAAATGAGTACTGTTGGGCATGTTTCTGGCCATGTGTTCTGAGGTGTGGCACAATTATGCAAACTATGTCATACAGGTTTTGTATTTTGTTGTCTGTCTATTCCAGCTTGGGAGGTCTCTTGCTTGACCAGTTACTTAGAAGCCTCTGTGAATGTGTGTGATTTCTGGTGGCGTGTGTGGGTGTCCTTACTGTGTTCTGGCAAGGGTATGTGTTGCTTGTGGTGATGAGATGCATGCTTTAACCTACACCTCATGACTGTCCAGTCCAGTCATGGCTGTAGACTGGACTGCCTTCCAGCTTACCCCTGTAGCTGCATCCCAGACAATGCGTGGCGTGTGGTGTTAGGTGGGTTTGGCAGTGTACATGACATAGAGATTACATTCCCCACAGGACTGCCACATAGACAAAGCTGATATTAGTAAACATCAGTAGCTGACTAATGGACATGCCTGTATGAGCATTCAGTACAAGTGCCAAGTACTGTATTTAGTTTACGTATTGCTTATGAAGATGTTCAGAAGTAAATATTTGTGTTATGGACTTGACAACAATGGCTATTACAGAAACATAGTAGCTACATTTAGCAGCAATCCTCCTCTGAGGAGCAACATCACATCCTATTATTTGATTACAGATGATGGAAGTGTCAACAGGTCTGTATCCTTTTCTGGCAATATAATCACATATCCACCAGAACCATGAGCTCTGTTGGGCACAGACACCCACTCCCCAAACAGAGTCAAATATCAATAGACTCTGCCACCACTATCAACATGATCAGGATATAATCAGATAGTGTAAAGTCATTATCTATGAAGCAGATATTACACATGGGCAGCGGTCTCCTACATCTTACACTCCTACTGCAGATGTTACACTGGAGTTACAGATGATATGCAACCTGTTTCATTACCAGTACTGTGCACAACCTTACATACAGTATTTGCAAGTGGCTGTTTGGTTGGCAATGAGAGGTTAGGCTACACAAACCTGAAAGTTCAACCAGTGTGTCTCTACTCTCAATATCCACTCTATATAGGTGTGCACATAGCCATTTGGGCCAGCCCTGTAACAAGGGTCACTACACATTTGCATAACATTTACACATGCACAGCTGTAATTGCTTGCAAACAATACTCGTGAGGTGGATATTACATGTCTTATGTGCATGGATAGTTACCTAGCTCTTCAATCTTCTTTGCTATCATGCTGCTAAACTGTCAGATGAATACGTGATATGTATCATGTTACTGAATACTGTAATCGACAATAGACATAACTAATGTTTGCATAATATAACAGAAACACTATGTAAAATGGAATACAGATCTGCCTAAAATACTGTACATTACACAGTTATTGGCACAATATTCCACAATGCAAATCATATTTGCACAGTAAGCCCACCTTTGACATGTTCATCTCACTAATACACCCATACATGTCTACTATTACAATATATCAACATATACTATCCCTGTTATAGCACATACTTGCTGGACCAGCCTTGACACTGACAGTGGCTGGAAAAGAATTGGTGAATATTCCAAGCCCATATATCATCCCTTGTGGTGTATGAGTTTGCCTTGTGACCTACAGCAGTACACACATAAAATAATACAAGCATTACTACTGCTCCACAATACATCGCTACAAGATAGCTATTTCCACTATATGCATTGATTATACTGTAATCATTACAGAAGAGGTATTACATACACAGACGTACTAAATGTTATACATACCTTCTTAGTAATTGGAGGTGTTATTGACTGGTATATTAATCATTTTCGGTTTGTGTTTCGATCTTCTGTTGGGTATTTTGTACTATTCTGCAGGTAGATACAGATGATTTGAATGTGTGACAAGGCATCCTTTTATAGTTAAAGATCAGTAACATGTGCTAACCTGATCAACAATTGGTGTTCCACAGTAGTTAATTACATGTGCATCAGCTGTGCAGCTATTCCCTTAGCCAATACCATGGCAATGGTGGAGTATAACTGAGTACTCCACTTGGGTTTTGTCCCTTTGCATTACTTGTGAGGAAGACAGCTTGGAAGGGTTGTTTGAAATCTATTGCAACAGCTGTATAAAGACAAACAGAAATATATTGTGTGTAATGCCTGGAAGAGTGGGTCTACATGTGAGTACTGCTGTTATATTTCTGAACATTGCTACTTGTGCAGGGTTTGTCTGTACCTAATACTTCTGCATAGGTTTAATTTTGGCCAGGATGTTTGACCAGCTCACGGCTGTATGGCTATGCATATAATGTTAGGGGGTTTACAGTGTGCTAACTAAACATCTTTAGTTTGGTGTAAATGTGTATCATACTGTGCTGATAATCAGTAATTGGTAACACTTCTTGGTGTAATTACTTTTCAACCCTCTGAAACAGGATTAGTTCAAACAAACCGTGTAACATCAGCAGCTGTTCCATTGTATAACATCAACTATTTCATATAGGCCCATGTTAGTGTGCCTCTGTCCAGGTATGTTAAGGTTTCAGCAGATGTACAGTGTGTGAATAATTGGTTATGGTATGACAGTATGTATTGTTGTAATTAGTTTGGGTGTGGAGGAGATGTTGGTGGGTGTACATAGCAGATGCAGGTGTGTAGAAACTGCTTTTATTCATATTCTATATATGTGTGGGGGGTTCTTTCCCTATGTGAACACCTATACCTTAGACTAATACTATGGTAATTGCAGGTTGATTCATTAAGGCACTGTTAAATGCTTCCTGTATAGCATGCAGGTATTGTTAGTCCTTGAATCCATTTGGCAATATACCGGAATGCAATAAATCTTTGCTACATGAAAGATGTCTGTGCATTTCTGTCATGGATATTTGCAGTCATTATAGTTGTGTTGGTGACTAACTCTATTTGGCTCATATCCATAGAACATATCCATAATAGTGTATTGCCATATATTCTTCATATGTTATGTTCATATTGTTTGGGGGTGGCAGAATGTGTGATTGCTATGGTCCATGTTATACTCAAATTTGAACACTTCAGATGCTGTACACACACATGTATTTATGTATGTATGCATATATATATATATATATATATATATATATATATATATATATATATATATATATATGTGTGTGTGTGTGTGTGTGTGTGTGTGTGTGTGTGTGTGTGTGTGTGTGTGTGTGTGTGTGTGTGTGTGTGTGTGTGTGTGTGTGTGTCTGTGTGTGTGTAGAGATATAGATATAGATATATAATATGTATTATTGCATACATTTATATGTACCTCCATAGATGTGTATATGTTTTTAACCTAGCTATATATCTACATATATATGTAAATCTCTATATATCGACATGTATCTCTCTCTCTCTCTCTCTCTCTCTATATATATATATATATATATATATATATATATATATATATATATGTAGCATACACCTTTCATTGGGTACATGGTGGTTTGTCCTATTTCCACACAATCTTCCCTTTTGTGTTTTAACCTGTCTGAATACACCACTGGCATAGGTATATCTCAGGTAGCTTAGTGATAGGTTACTCTGAGGATGGTGTACATGGTTGCGGGTTCTAATCCTGGAATGTTTATTATTTTACCACTCAGAACAGGCACGGGTAGGGAAAGTGTGATTAACACACATTTAAGCAGTTGTAAGTGGATTTGCCCATGGTCTGCATGACGTTAAGTAAAGGTTAAACCTGTGAAGCGCTTATCCATTTAACAGTGTTTAAGCACCACTTTTCTGTCGCGCAAACCCGCGCAAAACTGCTTACAGCTGCTTAAAAGTGCTTTAATCAACCTGCATCCGATAGCCCTTATTCTGGCCCTCAAAATAAATTAACAGCCCTTGAACCCGG
This sequence comes from Protopterus annectens, assembly GCF_019279795.1. Lineage (NCBI taxonomy): Eukaryota > Metazoa > Chordata > Ceratodontiformes > Protopteridae > Protopterus > Protopterus annectens. The sequence continues at coordinate 957,666,801 of NC_056731.1, forward strand.
GACCATGAACACCACAGTCACTGACTTTACCACTAAGGCATCTGAGATATGTACAAATGTTATGGTGTTTAGAATATACATTTCACTATGGGCATTCCTCACTACTGAAAACAATTGTGACAGTCAGTTGGTGTACATATGTATAATACATGTTGATGTTCAAATGTTTGTGGAATTAAGTGTTGCAATGTGACATGACAGGGTGTATTATGGATGAGAATGGTTCTTGTTTTGTTTCTGTTTTATATTGTCCGCATACTCCATGTATACCCCTCCAGTTCACTTATTGAACATCCAACCCAGGCTCTCCTTGATGCATAATTTCATTGCCCATCACCCCCCCCCCCAATCTCCACATACACAACAACCATCCCTTCTATGGTGAAATAAGTTAATATTAATAGTTATAATAGCAGAGCTGCATGTGTTTTGTGTACAGTTCAGTTCCTTTGGATTGCTTCTGTGGCACAAAGTGTGTTCATAGATGTTTATATATATGTCTATAGATGTAACTGTATATATATATATATATATATATATATATATATATATATATATATATATTTCTATCTATGTGCAGACATCACTGACATGGATATATATATATATATATATATATATATATATATATATATATATATATATATATATATATATGTATATATTTAGTAGTAATTTGTAACAGTTATACATATGTAGACTGGTATATGTTGATTCACAAACTACAGTACATTACAATGTACTGTACATATGTACACAAAGTGACTGTCCCATTTGTGGTCAGTACTGTAGAATGCCTATAGTATAAGGTGTAGTCCAAAGACCATGAAACATGTATACAACTCAGATGGCTTAATGGTAAGTCCTATGACTATTGTGTACGTGGTCCAGGGTTCAACACCTGCGATGCTTTAAAAATGTGTTTTTCTCCAGAATAAAGCTAATTTAAGCAGTTGTAAGCATGTTTAAAAGTTTTTGTGTGACATTAAAGCAGCAGTTAAACAAACTTTAAACCTTATAACCTGTGCGCGCATACACGGCCACATCTGCTAACTACTCAGGATATATACATTTTAGTGAAGTAACATCTCACTATGTTCTTGCATAACATTACATTCTCTGTTGACTTTACCCTCCAGCACACATGGGTGTATGTATATATATATATATATATATATATATATATATATATATATATATATATATATATATATATATATATATATATATATATATATATATATATATATATATATATATATATATATATATATATATATATATGGGTGTTTCAAATGTTTATTATACTGAAAAATACTACCTAGATATGCAAGCAGTGGTTAAGGTATACATTTTAACATGAAAAAACATCTCTGACTTTATTGGGATTTGAACCAGGAATGCAAAGATACTATGCAAATGCTGTAACCATTACACTATTGACATCAGCGTCGCTTCTGCCTATTCCCTATTTAGATAATTTCTATGTGTAAGCTAGGCTAGGCAAAGGGTGGAGGCACCCAAACCCACTGAGCTTCACTTACTTTTGAAATAAAAACAAATGAAATGAGAGACTATAAATTAAATTCCTAACTACATTAGGCATAGCCCCTCACTGACACACTTCATGAGAAACCTTGATGTATGAATGGGTAACAGAAAATACACCCCTGGGATCATGTGTCCCAGAACCATATAGCCAGGGGGTTGGGGAGCCCCTCCAGTTTTATAGCTGCAAGACCTGTTGGGGCAATTGAATGCTGTTGATGTTTCACGTTAACATGCCATCTTTAGATCACTAAGTGTCCCTATCACCCTCCAGCACCCCAGTCCTCAACAGCTTCCGGCAACTCTGCCTGGAATCACTTCATTGGCTATACTTGACAGAGGCTCAGTTGCTTCATCAGTGGTGCAGAGAAAGCCAGCACACTTTAGCTATGCTTCTAAATGCCCTTGGGCAGATAGCCTACTACCTATCTGTGAACCTCTAAGGTGCAGGTCATCACAGACATAATATGTAATAAACAGAGCTATCAGATCACAATATACAGTGAAAAATCACCATGTAGTCAGAAAACAGTTAAGTACAGCGAGAACATACAGAACACTGATACTTAATCACTCCAAAAGCCTACCTTGGAAGCTAGAAGACTTGTATAAGTTTAAGGCTTTCTATTTCTTACCAATAGGTTACCTACAGGAAAGATGAGAAACAAGCACAGATGGGTAACATGCATGCAACAATACCATACCGGCTTGCATGTGTCAGCCTTAGGCTTTGGAATACTGGCCAAGGCTATTGGCACCCCCATGGTGCCTTTTTTAGGCAAGTCTCAAAGGTGATTCCCACCTACGTAAACAGCACAATAGTGGAATCATTGAGGGTTATGCTACTCAACGCCAGGGGTTGTAATCACAACATGCACACACTCACAGCACTCCTCCGTATGGACAACATCAACATCTGTGCAGTAACTGAGACCTGTTTTAAGGCTCCTGAGACCACATGAGTATTACTGGACTACAAGCCATACCACACATTTTGGCCACAGAACATGGACTGACACAGACATTGAGGGGGTGTATCCATATTCATCAGGGATACCTACACCTCCAGGTTAGTGAGGCAGCATGATACCTCTGAGATCATCCATGTGCAGCTAACATCAGCCACAAATGCAATGCCAACTGTGGCCTGCTACAGATCACCCTCCATGACCCAGGACCACCACTCCTCCTACCTGGAGACAGTGGAAAACATGACAGTCCAACCGAACATCCTGGTATTGGTCGATGTCAACTACCCTACCATTAACTGGGAAACGTACTCAGGTACTCACTTCCAGGCCCAGCGCTTCCTGGAATTTATCACCTCATATGCCCTGTGTCAGATGGTAAACTCCCTAACGAGAAGTGAAAACATACTAGAAGTGGTAATCACCAATATGGGCAACAGGTGCACCACAGCAGAGGTAAATCAGTCACTGGTTAGATCTGACCATGGACTTTTCACTTATGATTTCCACACCCAACCATCTCCCCCACCCAAGAAAACCACAGTGAATACCCTTCCTACAGCTAAATTCACACTACTAAAGACAGAGGACGGAGGCTTCACAGCCCCCACACTAAGGGAAACACTGCTCAAGATACAGAAAGATTTACAAATGCAGTCTATAAGCACCTACAAGGATGTATGGATCATGCCATCACTGATTAACCAAGACTCGCTCCTCCTAGACAAGAACATCAGTCTGGTGGACCCCTGTAATAAACAGGCTATACAACAGAAGTAGGACAGTAGTCCAGAAAAACAGCAACACCCAACAAGGGCAGACATCCGTGACCAGTATTAATAAGAAACAGAGGTCCCTCATGAAATCATCCAAAGCTTACATCAACAGGAAAATAGGCAGGTTTTCAAAAGATAACCACAAAGCCTTCTTTGACTATGTCAAGGATCTACCTGGTAACACAAAGATTTGCACTGTACCAGTGCAGTATATTTTATGCTATATTGCGCCGGCACAGTGCAAATCTGTGTGTTACCACTTAGATCCTTGACATAGTCAAAGCCTTTGACTATGTCAAGGATCTAAGTGGCAACATACAGATTTGCACTGTGCCGGTGCAATATAGCACAAAATATACTGACCTTACTGATATCGCCAACATCCTTGCAGATACATTCAGTGCAAACTTCACCCCCTAAAGAGCCCACACCAATACCTGGAAAGTACAGTATCCCAGACATCAGAGACAAACAGGTGGAAATGGCCCTCCCAGATGGCAAAGCACAGCGTCAGTGGAGGCAGATGGTGTCCCAGACTGCATCTTGCAAACACTACAAGACAAACTACCCCCCCCCACCTAATTAAGCTTTTCAACCTCAGCCTCTACACAGGCTACATGCCCATATAATTGTGCATAGCAGTGGTTATTCCACTCCACCAAGGTGGAAACACAACTGACCATGGTAACTACCATCCCACATCCTCATGGCACTCATTGACAGAGACATTGGTAACCTCCAAACACTTGACCCAACCCAGGTCAGCTTGGTTGAGTACAGATCATGCCTACTGAACCTGTTTGGCATCTTACAGATAGTCACCAAGACATTAGATGAGGGGAGAGGTGGTTCACACATACTACCTGGACCTTGCCAAGGCTTTTGACACCATTCCCCACTCAGGTATTATTGATAACCTCACCAGCCTGTACATAAACCCATAAATCACAGTATGGGTTGCCAACAGGCTTACATACAGAACCCACATGGTAAGATTAGCAGCCTCCAGGTCCAACTCTTAACTAGTCACAACTGGTGTCCCACAGGACTCAGTCCTGGGACCCTTACTGTTTGGCATATACTTCTCAGAGGTGCAGGCAAACATAGGTGGACTACGGCAAACCATGTTTGGCAATGACTGCAAACTGGGAGCCATAATTGATAGTCCAGCTGACACAGACATCCTTCAAGGGGACTCACAGAGACTGACACAGGGTGTCAATGTCATGGACTACAGGTAAGTGCCATAAACTGCATGGTCATTCCATTTTGGAAAGCTAAACACCCACATATTAACACGTAAGTGGCAGCCACTTTAATACAGATGAGGTAGTAGGGTATATGGGGACTAAGGTAGATAGTGATCTCTCCTTTGACAATCATATCACCAAAATAGTTAGGACATCCTTCTATGTAGGCCATCTGATTACTAAAGGGCTCACATCTAGGCATACTGAGGTTATAGTGCCCTTTTACTCATCACTCATCAGTCCCATCATAGAGTATAATAACCCATTTGGGATGTACCTCAGAAGACACTTCTGAGAGTTGGAAGGTCCACGAACATACCTCGCCAAGAGGATTACTGGCCTCAAACATATGTCCTATGCAGCCAGACTGAATAAACTCCTGCTTTACTCAGTGGCATCTCATTTACTCAGAGATGATCTCTGCTGGCCAACAAAGTCATGTCGAACTCAGGTTTAATGGATATGCTCCACCTATGGGAATCTATGTCACAGTGAGCCACCCACTGTAGTGAGCTAAACCTTGCCACAACAATAAATAAAAGATGCTGGAGGGACAGGTTCCTGTCACAGAAACTCCCCATGCTTTGAAACTACATCCCTAACTACATTATACAAAGCCCCTCACTAACACTCTTCATGAGAAACCTTGAAGAGAGGATGGGGAACAGTAAATACACCCCAGGGATCATGCCATTGGCTCTGCTCCACAGACAGTTAATTAATCAATGGGGTGGCAAAAGCTGACACATTTTGGCTAGGCTTATGAATGCCCTCAGGCAGTTAGCCAAGTATCTACATATGAATCTATATGTACAGTATCAGCGCATGCTGATAGCTTAATTTACTGTTCAGGTGTTGACTTACTTTGTGCCAATAGCAGTTGTGTGTGCAATAGTTGAGGGCTGCCTATGTTGGATGCACAGAGTAGACTGCCTATATATGATAATTTACAGGTAGTCTTGGGTGTGTGTCATCCATTTTTACTGTGTGTGCAGGTGGTGAAAGGTGTCAGACCTCAGGTGCCTACACTGTCAGTGTGTGTGCTATACATTCCCTCCTTGCCAAGGCATGGGCATAAAGGGCACGCCTCCATCTGCCTACTGGGGCTGGCACAGGGTGTTCATGATCTGAGTACCTCTGTGCCTGTGGGGCCCTTGGAAATGATGGTGGGCTGTGAGGGCCTTCACCATTCTGTCCCTGCTGCAGCTGTTTCCGTAGGATCATATTGTGTAGCATGGCACATACTATAAAGATGTGGGCACACGTGCCTGGAGAATACTAGAAGGCTCCACCAGATATGTCCAAGCAATGGAACCGTGATTTAAGCATCCCAAACACACGCTCTATGATGATTCTGGTTTGTGCGTATGCCTCATTATTGCGTTCTTGCATGGGTGTGTGTGCATTTCTGATGGGAGTCATCATCCATGGTTCCAATGCATAGCCAGCATCCCCCACCAGGTGGCCATATGGGATGTCCCCTCTGGCAAATACCTGATACAGCTGTGAGGCATGCCAGCTGTGGGAGTCGTGATAGCTTCCAGGGCTGCCAGCACACACATCCATGATAATGCCCTGGGCATTGCACATGACCTGGCAGTTGATGGAGGGGTATCCCTTTTATGGTTTAAGTAGCACCTACCCTGCTCACCGGGTGGTGACTTGATGTGTATGTACGTGCAGTCTATTGCACCCAGTACCTCCGGGTATTCTGCCACAAGGTGGAATAGATGCATATTGCTGCCCAACTCCTCTTGTGTTCAGGGGAAGTATATGTACTCATTGGCATGTGTAACATGGCATACAGGAACTGGTGAAGTACCCTGGATGCTGATGCCTGTGAGATCCCCATGATATCCCCAGTTGGCCTTTGAAAGGTACCTGTAGCTAGTATTCTCAGGCTTACACATACCTTCGTATCCACTGGGATGGGTTCCCATCTGTTTGTTCTGCCTCTGAGGCGTGGCCAGCACACCTCCACAAGTTGCTGTATGGTGTCCCTGTCCACCCTGTAATGCTCTACTATCTCCAGATCATGTAGCCACTGGGAGGTTACCCTGGGTCTGAACACTCTTCTTCTCCTCTGGTGCCTGAGGTGGTTGTGAGCATCATCCTCCACACAACTTCAGTCTCCAACACATGCTGGTGGATCAAAGCTATGGCAGCCCCTAACAAGTACATATTAAAAGTTCCCCATCTGTATATACCAATGGTGCAGAGTGCATGGGAATACACAAGTGTGTGTGAGGTGCTTTCACACTTTATACTATTGTGCTATGTATGCTGCTGGTGTCATTGGGTGTGTATAAGCAATTCCAGCTGCAGGGTATCGTAATTATGGGTTTTACAGTGAGTGTAGGGCCTTTAGTGTGGAGTTATGCTTGCCTGCCTTGATTAATCTGTTACCCTTTAATTCACTTTTATACCAGGATTCCCTCCCATTATCGGCATGCCTCCACCTGCCGTCTTTCTTGTTTTGTACTTTGCCTACCCAGTCATGTGTTGCAAAATGTGTCTTGTAGCTGATATAATGCAAATCTGCTTTGTTCTGCTGTGACACTTTACTGTTTTCTTTGCAGTACAGTACCTCTCCTTTCCTTTTCTGCAGGTAGCTGCTTGCAGCCTTGTTAGCTGTTGTCCATGGCCCACTGTAGGTTACTAGGTTTTAGTTAGTCATTTGTACTCCAATTTCCCTGCTGCAGCCTTTCCTTATTCTTTTTCTATATCCTTCCTGTTTCAGCTCTGGTGTGCGCCGCACAAACCTGTTTACAGAGTTTAAGCGTGCTTTAATCTCCGTTCACATGCATACTCGGTTATCTTGTGTGCTCTCAGCTAAGCAAAGCTATAGCCAGTTCAACACACCCCTTTCCTGCAGCTTTGCTTAGCTACATGACACCGGATTAGCAATGCTCCAATCTGCTTACAGCAAAGGTGACACACCCCTCTCTTGATGTCATTTCTATCTCAAGACACACCTCAGTGTTATAACGCTATGCTGTGAGGTGCATCCTTACACCAGTGGGGAATCTGTGATTCACTATTACTCCTCTCATTTGCATGGCATTGCCTACTAATTCCTAGCTACCGTGCAAAACACTGTCACAGCCTCTTAGCAACCCTTGCACCATGGTGTGGTGTAACATGCCTGCCACTGACTATTATGGGAAAATCATATGTGTTACATTGCAGTTTTATTCTATATTTTTCTATTTTTCTTGCGATCCGGTTTGCGCGCCGCTGCCCTGTGCTTAAACTTCGCTATAGTGTGAAAAATGAAATTAAATGTTCTTTTTATATTTTGTACATTTTTTTTTATGCCAATGGCTGTATATTTAGCTATTGGTATATATTAACGATATAATACATGTGTTTGGCCGGTTGTCATGGCTCCAATTTTATGTTTGCAAAAATGCAAACCTTTTTTTACGGTTTACATTTCTGCATGCTTACACTATGCCTGCACCACTTCCTGGATCGCTAAATACCTTCATTTGCATGCTACACTGCTGCAACTGGGGTGATTAGCATACAGGGGCCGGGAGCTGTGCGGGTGTAGCGTACGCGGGTAGTGCACATGGAAACAGCTCATACCTGGATCGCTCGCCGGCCATATTTGGTGTTGGAATGCTAATGCTACACCTGCACCTGGCGCAAGCTTCATGAATCCCGTGGCCTGTTTTTCTAGCAACTTTCGAAGCTTGTAAGAGTACTACTTAAAACGTGTCCTTATTTTTGGTCCTTTGTCCCACCATTATGTTAAGCTTTGTCCAGATTTCTTCTGCTAAGAGGTTGAGAGGTATGCCATATGGGTATGGTTCTATAACCATCACTGGTGTCCTGCATTAATGCATTTATTTTATTATTTATTACTTTATTTGTCATTGTTTACAGACATTGCCCAATTGAGGAAAGTCATTTTTCAGTGGAGGCTTAGTGGGAAAAGTTCCACAAGGTGTGCAAGTCAGAACAGAGACACAAAACCCAAACAAATATTGTGAGGTGTATAAATTAAAAATGGTAATTCAAAAATTGCATGAATATAGTTAAAATGTATAACTGTAGAAATTGAGAAACAGCTGCACATTACCCAGTGTTTACAACAGACCATGTCTGCATAATATGTGCAGATTTGGGGAGATGCATACAGAATTCATGCACTTACCAAAAATGGATGGGGGCAGTTATACTGCGTGCAAATGGTCCAAGAACCTGAACAGTGTTCATAAGTAATCCAGCTGACAATACTGCTCCCACAAAACCTAATGGCAGAACCACAGTATCATTCTCGTGGTAGCAATGTTGGCACTCTACTACTGCCTCAGGTGGTGCATGACCACACATCAACTGCCATGGGCAGCTGCATACATGGATACATGGTAGTGGGCAACAATAAGGACATCCTAAGCTGTGATATTGTGCCATGCATATTGTCTCTTACCATTTCCTGTTATGTTACTGCATTCCCACTTACCTGTTGTAATGATGACAGATGAGCCTCCTAGTACAGTTGCTGGATAAATGTAGTACAATGCCTGCCTGTTGTCACAGGCTATTATACACATGTTGCTTACCTTTCACATTTGTCACATTTGTGTATCTCTTATTCATCATTATGATATATGCATGGGCTGTCTGTATGTTGTGTGTGTACGTTGCCTTCTTCTGGCATGGCATGGTTAGCTACTATGTAACTGTCAGACTGTAAGACACTTTTATTGCATTAATTTCCATATATATAGTATGCTGTTGTGGGTATGTAGCCATCACCTCTACTTGTTAGAAATACTTTGTGTTTCTGTAGTGTGGGTAATATTTGATATATCAGTGCTTGTGAACAAGCATGTTTTGCCAATTCCCAGTATTGCTGTTTATAGGATTTTTCTCTGCATACTGCCAGATATGTTCAGTGTTCAATATATGCAGATGTCTGGCCATGTTGAATTTTCCTAACAGTTGATAGTCACATGCATACCCCACTACCTGCCTCCTTGCCTGACTACCCTGCCTTTCCATCCTGCTCTCTGTTTGTTTCACATTATTTTTATACATACAGGTGGTTTACCTGTCTACAGTCACATTCTCTGTCCATCCTGATTCTGATTACACTCATGTTATTGACTGGTGCACATATGTCATAGATGTGCTTTGTGGCTCCCTAATTAAATGTTGGCTCTCAAAATGCTAAGTGCCAACATGAGCAAAAGAAAGAAGAACTATAACAGAAGACTGAATCTCCAACATAGCTCTTCTCTTTTAAAATCCTTTTTCTGCAGTGGGCCAAACCTCACTGCACTCGTACACCCCAATCTTTTATATACCAAGTCTGAGATCACTATACCTGGGAGAAAAGGGAATATTCTGAGAAATGGCCATCTTTGACTTGGTATATCTGTAAGCCTGTTTTTTAAGCCAGTCTCTTTGATTTGTGACTTGCTCTAGCAGGTTCTGACATTTCAAATGGTCACTGTGCTTTTTAGTAGTAGCTGTACCACCATTATCTTAATATTCCTGTGTACCCTCACATGGTCTGTGTCACTGCAAACTGTGTTCTGCCCTGCATTCTCTGACTTATGCTGCCTATGTGCTGTCTGTGTCACACTCACATGATAAAATGTATTATCCCACTAATATCTATTCTATACTATTGTACTCATTGCTATATATTATCCATATATATCCTTCCTCAGATGTGTGCAAGTGTGATAACCCTCTTACATCCTTGCACACAGGCATTCAAGGTTAGTGTTATGTATACATCGTAACTTACCACTGTCAGTATTCTGGCATGCAGCACTACAAGGACATTCACTTATATCATGTCTCTGACAATGTTAGTGCACACAACCTACCGATGTTGGCTAGCTGTCTAATTTGCATTTCATTCTGCATTTGGTACAGTGCTTCCTGCCTATATGTATGGCAGACAACTACAGATGTATGTCTGCCCATTGTGTATACATGCATCTTACCTCATACTATATATGTATGTATGTATGTATGATTGTACTGAGTATAGATCACACAGATTTATACCTGCTATATGGTAATATGTATACTGTGCCTAATTTGTTATTACTTGTTGCTTTGTATATAGTTGTACATCTGTCATGTCTTGGCATAGGATTACAAAATTGATTTTTTTAGATTGCCTGTTCGTGGATATAGAGATACAGCTTGTTTTGTCAGTGTTATAGTGGTACCTCACTTTTGCCCTTCTAATGTACTAGTGGTAAGACTGTGAGGGTCTCCCAGATATCTTCATGTCACATACTAGAAAAGTTGCTGGCATTTATGTGTCATAAGGAAACAGAATTTATCCAGATACCAAGCACAACATTGAAAGAGCAAACTGCCTTGGATTCCATAGCTAAGCTCCCATGTCTCCTTGGTGCAATAGATGACTGCACCCATGCAATAATGAAAAATGCTGTAGTGCAGAAGGTATACACTTGTATACCTGAAAAACTGGTCATCATACAGCAGTCAGTATGCTTAGTAGATGTCCTCATACTAAAAATAACAGCATACCAAGACAGCATATAAGATATCACTATATGGAAAGAAGATTGCCTGTGGGCAGTGATATGGATGGTATTGTTTTAGAAGGTCAACTTGAATGCATACAGCAATGTGACTGAATGTATACATTTAAAATAGAGCAACCTGCACTCATGGACTAACAAAGGCTTTATATACAAACATGTGACAGCAGCTACTGACTACAGCCACGTCTAATGACCTCTATAAAGAATCCATCAATGCCTGCTGAGGACATATATAATAGATTAAACACACCATAGTGAAAAATACAATTCAGAGTGCACTGGATATGCTTAAAGGCCAATTCAGCTGTCTTTATATTGCTGGCTGTGCTCTACAGTGTGCATCAATGTAAGCTGCTCAGATGGATATAACACATGCCATGTTGCATAATATGTCGTCAGATAATCTGTTACTGCTAAGAAATATTATTTTTTAAGATTACTGTACTCATTTTGTGGAACATAGTGATATGAACTACCCCAAGAAAACCAGGCAACTGAACAAGAGCTATAGCCATGACCAATAGATCAGGATGACAAAGGCAAGGTACAGCACTGTGTAGGCAATACAGGCTGTGGCTCTATGACCGAGTACAGGTAAACAGGAAAAAATAGGTTGCACTTACAAGCCACGACATGTCAGATGTACAGCTGTGCACAGAGCAACATGCTCATAGTGCAATGTTTTTTTTTTCAGTCTGATATATCATTTCTGCTCACATATTTGCCAAATTTTCCTTACAAAGTTAAGTGTATACACATTATTAAATAATATAATTAATTCAACATAAAGATGCCTTATCAATAACAGCATGGGGTCTAGCAGCTGAAGACTTTCTAGTAAGAAAAATAAAATAGTGTCCTTCTTCCTGACTTTTTTGTCCCCTTAGCATCATACTACTGGCCTGGTTTCCCAGTTTCCCATGTCCATGTCCGGTCTACCAGTGAATCTCCTACCCCTTAATTTTATACCTGTATTGTTGGGGGCTGCTCGTGGATCCTAAGGATGTCCTGGGGATCAGCCATTATTGCATCTGTCTGGGTTATTTTTTTTTTTTCATACCCACTCTCTTCCTGACTCCCATACTTGTTGAATATATAGCCAAGGAAATTCCCCTCTTTGGACCATGTTTCCCCTTTAAGAGCAGCATCACTGAATGCCCTCTTGTTCATTACAGGCACATAGAGCTCTTCCTGCCACTCCATCAATCACCTGAGCTGCTAATTGAACCCCGGTTAGCTGGATCATAGTCAGGGCTTTATCCCTCTACACCACCAGAGCAGATTTTTCTGACTCTTTCTTATGATGCTTAAAATGCAGCATTATCATTGTAATGCTCAGGGGTTGGGAGGTATGCTCATAGCTATACTAGCTATAAAGCAATTCAAGGCCCTCTATATGTACTACACTTTTCATTTTTACAGAAAATACAACACTTGGCCTTTCATGAGGAATATCAGCATTATGCTATCAGCTTCGCATATCTAGAATAATCCTATGGCTATTTCTAAATTCATACTAAAATTCCAGTTTTGTGTATAACAGAATAATCCACCCAGGCATGAACTTTGGAATTGAACAGGGTGTGAATTAAACCAGATCTGTGAATTAAGCTAGAGAATAAATAAGTGCAGCTTCACACTTCATTAACCTAAGTATGCTGCGGGATGCACTCTGCTAACTAGAATGACATTGTCTGAGTTTTCATAAAGCAAATTGCTGGAAAATGACCCATGAATGTGTTTAACACATCAAAGGTATTACTGACAAGGAATATTATTTTTTGACACTGTTCCATTCAAAACTTCATGACTGGGTGGATAATTATGTTAAGCATGAAACAGGAACTTCAGTGAAAACTTATAAACAGACACAAGAGTATGCTTATGTGTAAAATTGCACATGTAATGCTGATGTTTCTCACATATGCACGTGTTGCATTGCACCACAATGTAAAACTGAAAAAACATATTATACATAGAAGATCTTGTGTGACTTGCTAGCCAGTATGACTAGGACCATACATCTGAACCTGTCAGCATTAAAATCATAACAGTGTACTTCAAAATTTATAATTGAGGGTCAGAAAGAGGGGTGCAGTGGGCACTCTTTTTTCTGAATAGAAAGTTTTCAGTTACAAACCCTAATATAGTTAGTAATAAGGAATTTTCATGTAGGCTTAGTTAAGCAGTTTTCCAAAGTATATACTTTTAAAAAGCACAACTTTATTAAAACAATAAAAAATACAGGAATAGGAAGGGTACACCTGAGAGCAAAAATCATAGCATTTTGCCTGTATTACACCACTTCAGACATATGAGTAAGGAAACCTTCTCCCTCTCTCTCTCTTTTTCACTGTTTCTGTTTCAGTAGTGTTGCAAAGAAAGGATATTGAAGCAAGTATGCTTATTATATAAGCAGGAAAATATTAATTTATTTCAAAACCGACTTATAATTTGGTATTATATTTGTGTAGTACTCCAATTTGAAATGTAGTTCATTTATCTTCATGTTAATTACTTAATTAATTCACTAATTAATTATTATGACTCTCATCATAATTTGACTTTAAAATAATGATTTAATTCTTGTTCTCAATCTGTGACCTATCTGTATGCGTCAAAAGAGGAGTAATTTTTCAAAGCAAACTAGAGAACAATTTAATTTCTCATAAACTCATATTCAATTTTAATTGCATTATCCTGTCATTCCTCATTCTGTTTATTAATGCTCTGCATTGATCAGTCATATTAACATTGTTATTTATTTATTTGTTTTTTCAGATAGTTCTTGTCATCATGCTGGAGAATTAGTGAATCTTCTGCTTATATATTCACTTTTTCCCATTGGAATAGTGTAATTTTATAGATTTGTTTTTTACTGCAAGTTCTTGTACTACTGTGCTTCATAGCACAGCTACCATTACAACAATCTGGAAATAAGAGTGTAAACATAGTAATGTATGAAGCTAGATTCAGTGTACTGGTAAACTATATGGATAACTACTTTCAGATTGCACTGATATAAGGGTATATTCTACAATATGTAAGATGAATTTTTAGAGACTATGTTATTGTCATTTATGTGGAAAAGAGTTGATAATAAAAAAGCCAGAAATCAGGCTGAACAGAATTTTCTTCCACCATCTTCAAAAAAAAAAAAAACCTTTTTGACAGGTCTTACCCTAAATGTCACATTTGCATCAAAGCTAGAAAATGTGTATATCAGTTTATCCACCTCTTCCTATATATCCAAAACCTGCCATGAAATATCTGCAAGTTGTAATCAAAAGCAGTTTGGAGTTGTTTGGTGAAGAATATTATTACGTTCCTTCACTTCATGGGTAAGATGGGACATGTAGGTGTTTTACACTTTATTAAAAACATAAATCAATTTTATGTCTATGTTTGTTTTACAATGATTTTTTTTTCTATTGGAATTTCGAGTTCATCATTTTATTTTATCGACGTTTTGTCGACGACCTTTTTCTTTTGTGGAGGGGTTCTCTCCAGAGTTTAAAGTCATTTTATGAGGTCATGAATAACCTGTTGCCATGTCTGAAGTTTACTTTTAATTGGTCTTATGATCATATTGAATTCTTGGACCTGTTTATTGAGAAATTGCCTGGGAATATCATGTACCGAAAGACTTGTCATAGGATTGCCTTTCTTTTTAGGTCCAGTATGCATCCGGGCTATATCTTTAGGAATCTTATTAGGGGTCAGGGTATACAGGCTTCTAGACTAAATCCTACATCTGCTGGTTTTATGAGTGAAATAGATGGCTTAAGTCGTAAATTAATGGCTCGTGGATATACTCAAACTGAGATTGATAGACAATGGTCTGACCTCAGTGATTTGAGAATGACCACAGCAAGCCCTTATTTTGGGCCAGCACCTGAATATCATATTACCCATCAAACATTAGACACCCCAGGAGTTAGGGTATCTCTATTTTATACTAGTGATTACAGAGAAGTTACACAGGTATTTGGTCAGTTTTGGTCAATATTACAGGTTGATGACCTACGTACAATTGTGGGTGATAAACCCTCCTTTAGGTATAGGAATTGTATGAATTTGAAGAGGCTCCTCTGCTATGATAACCAACATGGTTGTTCTTTTACACAATCTGGTGTAACTACACCCTGTGGTAATTGTAATTTTTATGGTTACATTAATTCTCAGGTATCCTTTTTTTATCCAGATCTTTGTAAAGATTTTGTTTTTCACGTTTCTGCTAATTGTATGACTCCTCATGTTATTTATCTGGCTGAGTGCTCTGCCTGCCATTCTTTTTATGTCGGCAAGACCAATAGGGTCTTGTGTGACAGAACGCGGGAACATCTTTATCATATCAGGAAGGGCTCTTTATTTAATGCCCTTTCCAAGCATGTCATCAATACTGACTCCTTGCATACTTTCAGTTTTAGGGTTATAGAAACTTTACAACCTAGTGTTAGGGTGGGTGATTTACCTACCCATACTGAGTATAGAGAGACCTGTTGGATTATTATATTACATGCTGATCATCTCTGTTCTGCTCAGCAGCTCTGTTGCTGTTCAATCTCAGCCTTACTACAGGATATGTGCCCAAAGAGTGGCGTACAGCAACAGTGGTCCCTCTCCATAAAGGTGGTGCCTCAACGATCCGGAAACTATCTATCCCCCCATAAGCCTGACTAGCTTGGTCTGCAAGCTATGGAAAGGATCATCATGGACCTCTCATAAATAAAGATATTGGGGACCTACACACACACCCACCCAGTTCGGCTTTTTGTTAAGGGGATCCTCCTGCCTCTTAAACCTGGTTGATTTCTTTTTGGAAACAGTCACCAACATTGTTGGAAGAAGGTGGTCACAGCACACTACCTGGACCTCGCCAAAAAGCAGCCTTACAATACATTATCCGGGCGGCATTATAGATAAGCTCACCAGTATAAATAAAAATGTCACTAGATGGATGGATTGCAAACTGGCTCAGGACAGAACATGGTATGGTTAGAATTGCTGGAGTCATGTCAAGACAGTCCACCAGTTTACAGTGGGTGGGTATCAGTCCTGGGACTGGACCTCTCTTGTTCGGTATATATATTTCTCGGAGGTACAGGCATGAGGAAGGACTGGCTGTGACCAAGCTGGGCTGAGAACTGGATGCTGGATGCCATAATCCATCTCCAGAGCTGACACAGGCATCCTCCAAAAAGGGCCTAGAAGAGAAAGACCCAAGAGAGCCAGCCCCAAAAGTGTAAAGCTAAATGCCAAAAAGTATATAGGTGGAAAAAAAAAAAAACAAAGTGCAACAAATTACCACAATTAGGGAAATCCATTAAAGTAATTAGAAGTAATAATTAGGGATATAGGGAGTGGATAGATAGCAATCACTCATTTGACAACCAAGTGGCCCATTGTTTATATATCCCACCTAATCATACATCACCCACATCTAGATCAGGAGAGGATCTCATCATGAGTCATCAGGCCCAGCTTTGCATTCCTGCCATAATGCCCTATGATGCCCCCCTTTGGGATGTACCTGTCAGACCCCTGCAGCAACTGGAAAGAACTGGAAAGACCTCCTCAAGAAGAAACCAAAGGGGCAAAAAAGGCTCACACATATGCCACTCAAACAAAAGTTAAAACTCCAGCTCTACTCAGTGGCATACTGCCTGTTCAGCTGATCTGTGCCCATGTGCAAAGTCAGGTCATGCTGCACCTCCAAACCAATGAGCCACATCTCTGAGAGAATCAAAGAAAACATGGTGATAGGGGCAGCGGCTTAAATGAAAGGGCATCCATAAAACCTGCCCTTAGGAAAAGGAGACTTAATAAATAGGTCTTTTTAATCTTAGTTGTATTGTTTTTATTTTTATAGAAATGCATATATGTTTATTTGCTTGTTTTCATGCATATTGTTTGTATATTGCTGTAACACGTTACATTTGTTTATATATTTATTTTATTAGACAAGGATACGTGTTTTAATCTACAACTTTATAGTTTTTGGTTTTTGTCACTTTAACTATTTTCATGATTTAATTGATGTGAGCATATTATTGGTCGTTTTTAATTTTTCTTTTTTATATATAGGGTGTGTCTGATAGTAGTTGCTTGATGGTCTGATGAAGCTATGTTGTGAAAGCGCTTACCCATGGTCGACTACTAATAAAGGATATTTGTACTTTTGGAAGATTTTCAAGTTACTGAGTTTGGCTTCCTTCATGTGCTAGCAACTTGGACTGTGCTTAGAATTATTTGTTGCCTTCGAATTGCTGATGTTCTGAATTTTTGGACTTTGGGCCGTTTGTTTCACCCGTTGCTGGTCTCGTTTTTACATTCTCAACATAGATGCAAAGATTTGCCTATCAAACTTTGCTCTTCTGGTATACATAATAAGCAGGTTATAATCGTAGACCAACATATGATTCTCTCTATGATCATTTTTTTAATCAACACTGTTCAGTCCAGAACAAATAGTTACAATATGCTATTTTCTTATTTAGAATTTTATGTTCAGTCCAGAACACATAGTTAGAATATGTTATTTTCATATTTAGAATTTTATGTTCAGTCCAGAACACATAGTTAGAATATACTATTTTCATATTTAGAATTTTATGTTATCAAAGCAGGAAATCGCAACTATCAAAAACATTTTCAGAATGCAATGCATGACTCCAAATGAAAATGCACAAATATGATTTTTGCAAACAAAAAAAAAGCTGAATATTTCATATGTCATGATAAGGCACTTGTTTCTATCTACAAGAAGTTGCTGTTTATCTCACAAAATCAACAACTGTCAGTTGTTCTGTGGCTCAAAGGGATAAAGCCCTGACTAAGGCACAGGTGACCTGGGTGCAGGTTAGCTACTTGAGCATATGAGGTACAGTAAAAGAAGGACTGGTCTGTCTATATTGCAGGGAAGACTGTGCACCTGTATGCTCCTCAGGTTTGATACTTGGTGGAAGCAGGTGACAAATAAGAGTGGCATTATCCTAAATAAAAATAGGTGGGAACATTGGCTGATTTAACATGGAGGCAGGATGAAACATTGCATGTCTCCATTGCAAGTCTGCCCATTTGATTCACAGATCTGCACATAAGAGAAATGGAAATGTAGGGCATAAAGCTAAAGTATCCCTGGCAGCAATATGAGACTGAGCTGAGATGTTTCGTTCTCCTCAGCAGCACCAAGGATAGGTCATATTTGAGGTGGACAAGACAGCCTTGTAGACCTGCTGAATGAAGACAGGGGTGCAACCTGAAAAAAATGCAACTTGAAAATATAGCTTATGTACAGCAGCAGGAAATAATTAGTTAATGGTGGTCATATTATTGTACAGGAACCTGGGGATGTACTACTATCAAAATAATAGTTCCACAGGTAGGCTCAGACCAGCAACCTCAGCATTCACTGGCAGTGTATAGCCACACTATACTAGCAAGTAGAAGGCAGAGCATTGTCACAATTATAAATACCAGCTGTGGTGCTACTCATGCTTAAGGGAATAGCTGAAAGAAATGCAGTCTTTTTCTTGATGTTTGGCTTCACTATTCTACAGAGGTGATGAAGAGGATGTTCAGTGTACTCAGTATGATGGAAGGTGTAGAATTTAATTGATTTAATATACATGTAAGAGGTATTTTTTGTTACATATGAAAGACCCAGAAGGTGACTATATGTGGCTTAACAGGGGAAAGAATAACATCAGTTTCAGTACTGAATACTGAAATTGATTTCATGTTCAGTAATTACAAAGTTATGAAAGCCACATAAGAGAGAAAAGCATTTTGTAACAGGGGTCATGCTTCTGTGTGTTTTTCAGTCAATAACGCAAGGCTGTAGTGAGTATGCAAAGCACACATTTTTAACTAAAAATGAGTATGCAAATAAGTGGATACACATCTATAGATAGAAGCCTGGAAAATAAACAAATAGAATGGAAATAATACCAAAATTGGTTTTGTAAATGATATATCTGAAAGAATGTACAATAGAAGACAAAAATCAGATGTATAGAAATGCATAAGACATTCATAACAATGCATGATTCAGGGATAGAACCACACAATAACAAATTGTGACTTAGACTAGGCAAAACTGCTAATATAACTTTCTTACCACATTTTATTCTAATTAAGGTCAGACAAAAGTTTTTTTTCAAGAAAAGTATGGTTGTATTGATAGAGGTAGTAAAATAGAGGGTCAGAGAACTATGTAAATTTAAAGATGAAGAAATTATAAAGAAACTTAATATTCTGAAGGCTGGTAAGATACTCTGTCCTTGTATGAAACCTACACTTTTACTAAAAGGAACTTACATCTATAAGATAAACAGTTTTGCTGATAGCATACAATTACTTAGAAGGAGTTAGCATCATCAGCAAAACTGTCCATCTTGAATATGACTGCTAGAAAAAGGAATACCATGGCTTAAGGGAAAAATCAAGCCTATCCTGGGGAATGACAGATCAGTGAGTTTTGTTTTTTTGAGAAATCTAAAAAAAGAAGATAAGAGAAAGAAAATGGTAGAATTTGTTAGGGGTAAATTATATACCAGAAAGAATGCACAACAAAAAAATAAATGAGTTTTCAGATCTATAGAAATGCATAAAAATATATAACAATGCAAGTTTCAGGGACAGAGCCACATAAGAATAAAACTGATTTACATGAGAAACATACGGCTGTACGTATACAAAGAGAGAAACAGAGAGAGAGAGAGATGGAAGATAGTATAAACAAGAAATGATACGAGAAGGCCTAACTAACATTTTACAATTACAATTTAAATAAATGCACTTACCATGAACAAATAAGATCAACTGCATCTATACCTATCTATCTATGTATATATATTGTGTGTATATATATATATATATATATATATATATATATATATATATATATATATGTGTGTGTGTGTGTGTGTGTGTGTAGCTATAGATATAGATAGATAGACAGATAGATAGATAGATAGATAGATAGATAGATAGATAGATAGATAGATAGATAGATAGATAGATAGAGCATGTACAGTCATACTGAAATCAGTTGCTAGGCATAATTCAGATATAAAAAATTGTTTTCCGTGTAGTAACTGTGCCTGCTTTCATTGATTAAGTATTTGTGTGTTTTTTTGTTTTTTGTTTTGTTTCTTTTTGAATTTTTGTAAGAAAGGTAGAGTTCTGACTTCTGATTTTTTTGCGGAGATGATTGCAAATGGAGGATTCTTTAGATTGGAAAGCTTTTCACCTACTGTATTTTTAAGTCATGGACCGATGAGTTTTATGTCATCATCCTGACTATAACTTGAAGGCTAAGTTTGTTCCATGAACGGTAGTTTAAATTGCAGGCATGGGTAATAACCATATCATGAGTATGTTAAAGAGAAGTTAACTCATTAGAAGTATGCCCTATCAACTGGAGTTAGCTAGTAGGGACCATTTATGAGGTCACAATGGTG
The DNA here is from genome assembly GCF_019279795.1 of Protopterus annectens. Classification (NCBI taxonomy): domain Eukaryota; kingdom Metazoa; phylum Chordata; order Ceratodontiformes; family Protopteridae; genus Protopterus; species Protopterus annectens. Next base: position 957,687,355 of record NC_056731.1, read on the forward strand.
GGTAAAGGCGTCATCTAGTAGTGTGAATCTTAAGATCTTATGCTCTAAAATTTGCATTCTTTGGATATTGTTGATAGAGTGTAGAGTTAGCAGGGTCATGTCATACTCCAGTTTTGGGGTGAACAACATTTGAGATGTGAAAGGACTTTATTAGTGATATGGCTGATATGGGTTGTAAAAGTCCATAGGTGTATAGGTTCATACTAGGCTAAATGTGTTTATTTGTTTGTTTGTGTTTGTTTACTAGGAAATTCCAAATGGGCAATACCTATTTTCAGCTGAGGCCGGAGAGAAAAGCTCCATTTGTTTACATTGCACTGTACTTAATTCCAGTTAAGCACAATGTAGTTGCACTTCTATTTACATTTATACCCATACAGCAGTTACATTGATACAGTCTAAGATTTTACAGAGATAGAAGATTCTAAAGAAAAAGACCATGTGCTACCTAATGGATTGTACAGACAGCAGTTATATATAAAAATAGTTTTGTGATTTCAGTGATAAGTTGAGAGTATTCTGATTAAGGAGAATCCTGGATCCTGGATTCTCTGCCGTGCATTCAGCACATCAGGCAACAAACACCCTTTAGCACTCGTTGCTTCTGTAGCAGGTACGGGTTTTACAGGAACGGGTTGCTAGCCTGATGCCCAACCCTCCTCAGAGGGTGTTTAAGGAGAGTATTTGGAGAATATTGCATGGTGAGCACAAAGTCTTAACCTGGTGATGAGCATGTGCAGGACCCGGACTGGTTAAGATGTTGTTAAGAAGTGTTTAAAACTATTGGGTTTGCCAGGGAGTTTTTTATGTGGGTATACTATTCCAGAGTTTAGCAACATATTGGGAGTGAAGTGAGTCTCCTGCAACATTATTTGACTTATTTGCAGCTATAAGAATTTGTTAGCAGAACAGAGGTCCCTTGCTGGACAGTAGAACTGTAATATGTTTTGTAGTGCAGGGCATTTTTCTGGGTAATGAATTAGTTTGTGTGCTGTAGTTAGTTGTGAATATGTTAGGTAGTTGTGCTTTATGGTGGGTCCTATGAGGGATATTGGTGGAAAATTTAGCTATTTTATTGTAGCAGGAGGCAAGTTTCTTTCTTTTAATATTTACATTTGTTAGGCTAGAAGGGTTTATAAGCGAGTTGGCAATAAGAAGGTGGTTGCTAGAGCTTTTCTTACAGTATCTGTAATGAATACATTGATTCTGTAAAGGGAGTCTAGTTTTTGGTGTGTTGATTTAATGGTGTGCAGTATATGCTGGTCATATTTGAGATTAACATTTATTATAACACCTAGAAGTTTACTGTGTGTTACAATTTCAGTGATAGTATCATTTGCTGACTTTATAGTAAAAGATTGCTTTTTTAGTTTGGCAACATTTTGAGATAAAAAGCATTCACATATTTTTCTTGCGGTTGAGTAGGTGATTTGATTCTTTGATCCAGGTTTCTCCAGAGGAGAAAGATTTTTTTGGGAAATGTCTTGGAGCTTGTTTATTGTTGAGACTGCACATAATGTTGAACTAAACTAGCATTATGAGTGGAGGTTATTAATAAATGTATTAAATAGGTGAGGACTCAGGATAGAACAGTGATGGATGCCCATAGCAACTGGTTGAAAGGATGAGCAGTTTTGTTGCCATCTAATGGCTTGTTGCCTTGCAGATAGTTAACTAAAAAAACATACCAGGGAGCATTGTGAAAGTCGTATTGATCAGAGGTGAATGAGCAGTAGTGGTGCAGTGTTGCGGCCTAAAGCCATGTTGTGTTTCTGACAACAGGTTATTTGAGGCTAGGTATTACATCAGCATATGGATGCATTTCTCTAATAATTTGGAGAGGGGTGAGAGAATCTCTGTTGGTCTGTAGTTATTAAACTCTGTAGATTTGCCACCTTTGTGCAGCAGTATGATGTAGGTTTTTTGTACCAAAGTGACGGGACATATCTTTCTGCAATGGATCTCTTAATTAGCATGGACACAAGGAACATCATGACTTCTGCAACCATATTAAGGTAGTCTGATGGTAGTTGCTCCACAGCTACAGAAGTAGTTTTTAACTTAATGAGCAACTTTATTATGAGTGAGGTGGGTACTGCCTAAAATTGAAGACATGTAGGTGGTTTTGGTTGGACAGGGGTGGGGGGGATAGATGTATTAGTGTCTAAGAGAAATAATATTGATTGTATAAAGTAGGAATTAAACTGTGTGGAGATAGAGTCTGTTGTATTTTTTGTTTTTGGAGAGGGTGAGGTGGTCTTGCCAAGGTGGAGTAATTTATTTAATGAGGACCAAAAAGGTTTTGGGTTTTTTTGATGTCTGTCTTGTAGGTTGGTATATTATATTTGATTGTCTTGTTTGACGTAGAGTTTTGCAAGTTGTCTAAGATGACAACATACTTGGAAGGAATTTTGAGTTCTGTTTTTATACCAAAATTCCCAGGCTTTATCCCTTTTTATCATGAGTTTCTTTTGTTAGCCATGGTGCAGGGTTGGACTTCACTATTTTATTACATACTGGTGTAAGATTAATTAAGATCTGTAAGACTACGTTATTAAAGTGTTCTACAACAGTATCTAGTGGCATTATTCTAAGTGCATTCCATTTATATTGTTTTAGTGTTTCATTGAAAACATCTTTGGTGAAATTGGCTGTATTTCATATTTGATTATAGATATACTTGTTTGCTCAAGCTGTTCAAAGCTGCAGAGAGATTGGCCTACTGTCCTGCTGTGATATTAGAAAAAGATAAGTGTTTATTTTCAATTGTCTTCTTCACTTCTGTTTTAATACATATCTCTGTAATTTGTACAACTGTTTTTCCCACCCACTTGCCCAGTTGTTGTGGTGATCTTAAGTCTTGGAGTCTTTCAGTTGCCCACCTCTGGTATAAAGTTGATATTGGACACTCCCCCCAGTCACATTACATCAGCTCATTCTACTGTCTATAGTGAGAACTTTAGCAAAGGCCCGCCCCTTTAGCTTCTGAACCTTGAATTATCTCATTATCTTCTGTCTCTTCACTTTCTACTATATAAAAAAAAACTGTACCTCTTTCTACTTCATTTTTCTGTTTGCCATATTTATTACTGCTTCTTGGTAGCCTCACTAAATTGATGACAGTATTCTACTGAATCAATGCTTTATTAGTGCTGTCTGACACTGTTGTAATTTTTGAGCTATTGTTTCAAAGCAATCTACTGATTAACTATATTTCATTGGTATCTACTGCAATTTGTTACTGTTTAGCTGCATTTTACTGAATTTTGTTGCTGTTTAACTATATTTTTTCATATTGCAAGTGCTATTCTTTTGACTATAAGTGATTAATCTGTGGTTCATTATGAGTTTTTTCTTATTGAGTTTTTAACCTTAAAATTGATTAGCATAGTCTAAATACAGGTCTGCGGCATCCAGAGCTTCAGCTGCATGGTTTAAACCCTTTTTGAGGAATTCCAGCTATAAAGTAACTGTTTTTTTTTCTGAAAAAAAAAGTTCTAAGCTTGTTTTTTGCTTTTTCTGTTACCAGAGTAGTCCAGATACAGATTTGCTGTATCTAGGACTGTTTGTAAGTTTCTGAGTTCCCCAGAACTTTCTGTGTTAGAAGGAAGCCTTCCAGCTTATCAGTGGGAATCTTAAGCACTAGGTAGCCTATCTACCACAAGATGAGTGGTTTCTGGCTCTGAAATTGTAGTTTATTGGCTGTTTGGGTAGTTTTTTTTTCTCTGTCCCTTTCAAATTTCTCTTCTCTCTTGCACTTTAATTAGCTTATTCACCTAGCACGTCGACAGACTTATTGTAGCAATTATTGTAGCACACATAAGTGCTATCAGCACTAGATGTACTATAAGGAAACAGTTCCAGTACTTAGTAATGATGACCATCCCTCCTGGCATGTCTAAAAGTCAGTTTCCTGTGCTTTTTCCCATTAACCTGGTGAACTTGGGCATTCTGAGGCAGTGTGGCAACTGCCTCATGTACGCAGACAACCCTCTCCTCTTACCTCTCAACACTCAGACTTGTGAGAGATGCGCTTATATCTCCAAACTGGAAGCCATGCACTCTCCAGCCAATACCGGAATAGCTGGTCAAGAGGAGAAGGTCAACACCTGCACCACACCACATGGAACACATAGCCCTCTAGAACACACACCATTACAGCCCTCACATAAAAGCACAAACCACACAACCACCTTTAGGGAGGCTCTCAATAGAAATCTACCCAAACAGTAGAGACCTCCAAGGCAGAAACGCATTCAGCCACCACAACACAGCACAAACCACAAGGCACATAGCTCACCTATACAGTGTGCCACTCAACCTAAGCTCCTAAGGCAAAATAGCTTGCCCAATACCATAATCATAGGTGACTCAATAGTGAGGCACACTGATGTCCCACTCACTAGGTTGAATAAGGAGAAGGTAACAGTCAACTGTCTATGAGGTGCCAGAATCCAACACATAACACATGCACTCAGGTCACTCCACAACAAGTACAAGTATGACTCTGTCATTGTCCATGTGGGTGTGAACGACCTAAGATGCACCTCCCTGGACTACATGAAAAGAGCCATGGTGGAGTTCTTGGATTATGAGGACCAGGCAGGTATGACCCTAGCTCTGAACAGCATCCTACCATCACCCAGAATGACACCACAGTGCAAACAGTAAATGATTGACTTCAACAATTGGCTAAATTTCTGTATCCAGTATCTGTCTGCTTGGGATGACATGACTGACAGACCTTGATGCTTTGCAGAGATGGCCTGCATCTGTCACCCCTGGGATTCCGGGTACTGGGTAAAGCTTTTGCCACCAATATAGGGTCATTTTTAAATGGTGTTCCAAAGACCAAATTACCACCATAACAGATATAAATAAATGCAATCTGAGGGTCATGTTACTCAATGCTAGAAGTCTAAATCTCAAGATGCACTCACTCAAATCACTCCTCAAAATGGAGAACATCGACATCTGTGCTGTAAAGGAGACCTGGTTTAAAGCAGCAGAACACATCCCTGTGCTACCAGGCTATAACTCATTCCACACCTTTCAGCCCCAGAAAGTGGACCAAAGCTCCAAAGGTGGTGGTGTCTCCATATTTATAAAGAATATGCACACCTCCAGACTAGTAGCCCAGCATAACGCATCTGAGATACTCCAGGTACAACTAACATTGGGAAAGACAGCGATTCAGGTCATAGCCTGTTGTATGTTCCCAACCATGTCCCAAGACTCCACTCCACATTCCTACGCCCCCTGGAAACTATTAAGATCCAACCCAACACTCTCATACTAGGTGACTTCAACCATCCCTCAATCAGCTGGGAAAACTACTCATGCACCAGTGCAGTGGCCCAACACTTCCTGGAATTCATCAATTCAAATGCCCTGGACCAGATCATTCTTACCCCCACTAGAGGAAGCAACATCTTTGACCTGGTTATTACTAACATGGGCAACCGTTGCTCTACACCAGTAATCAATTCCTCCCTGGTTAGATCTGACCACAAACTAATCACCATGGAAATCCACATCTCACCCACACCCCCCTGCAAAGGTATCCACCATGAAAACCTTCTCCAAAGCTGACTTTGAACTCCTAAAAACAGAGGTGGCTAACTTCCCAACACCCATGCCAATTGAAAATAAATGCATGACTGTCAAATCATACACCAGTTCACTGTACGAACATGTACATAAATGCATGGAACTAGCCATATCCAACAGAACCAAGACACTCTCCTCCAAAATAAAGGAAGCCAGTCTGGTTGTCCCCTGCCACTAATAAACATTACAACAGAAGGAAGAAACTGTTGCAGAAAATGATGAAGTCCCAAGATTGGAAAAATTCCCTTATTTGCCTCAACAAAAAGTTGAGATCCCTCATCAAAACCTCCAAAGCCAACTATGAAGGCAGAATTGCAGCAGACACTAAAAACAAACACAAAGTCTTCTACAGTTATATCAAGAATCTCCATGGCAATACTCAAATTTGCTCTGAGTTACTGCACAATGGTACCTTTTATACTGAGCCAACAAATATTGCCAACATACTTGCCGACAGATTCAGTGCCAACTTTACCCCCCTCCTAAAGGACCAATCTCAATACTGGAAGAATGCCAGAATTACTGTAGCAAAGGTTAAAGCTACATTGTTTATGGCCAAGAATACAGCTTTCATGAGACCTGATAATATCCCTGGCTGTGTTTTACATGAATTACAAACAGAACTGCCACCACATCTGTGTGCTCTGTTCACTCACAGCCTCACCTCAGGCTTTGTCCCTACTGAATGGCACACTGTTACAGTCATCACTCTCCATAAAGGAGGAGCAACTACAGACCCTGGAAATTATTGCCCCATTAGCCTGACGAATCTGATATGTAAGGCTATGGAGTGCATCATCATGGACCTAATTAACAAGGATATAGGGAAAATCCAAACTCTAGATCCCATGCAATTTGGTTTTTGTGAAAGGTAAATCATGCCTGCTCAACCTGGTTGACTTTTTTGAGTCAGTCACCAAGGCATTTGATACCATTCCCCACTCAGGAATTATTGATAAACTCAGCAAACTAGGCATCAATCCCTATATCATTAGGTGGGTTGCAAATTGGCTCACAGATAGAACCCAGAGTGTGAAAGTAGTGGACTCCAAGTCAGACTGCCAACCAGTCTTGAGTGGAGTCCCACAGGGATTGGTCCTGGGTCCTCTCCTGTTTGGCATCTACTTCTCAGAAGTGCAGGCCAACATGGAGGGACTCTGGCTTACCAAATTTGCAGATGACTGCAAGCTGGGAGCCATTATTAGCTCCTCAATTGATGCAGACATCCTACAGAAAGGCCTCACTGACACCAATGACTGATGTCAAAACCATGGCCTTAAGCTTAATGCCAAAAATGTGTCATCATCCCCTTTGGGAAAAACTCATTTCCCACTAATTACCACATCGATGGGAGCCCACTGAGCACTGAAGGCATTATAAGAAATCTGGGGGCACAGGTTGACAGCAACCTCTCCTTCAACCACCGCATTGGCACTGTGGTCAGAAAGTCCTTCTATGTGGCACATCTCATTACCAAAGGTTTTGCATTCAGGAAGAAAGAGGTCATCATTTCTCTCTACTCTTCCCTCATTAGAACAATCATAGAGTATAATGTCCCATTTGGCATGTACCTCACTAGACACATGCAACAGCTGGAGAGACCAAAAAAGTACCTCACAAAGAGGATCCTAGGTCTTAAACACATGTCCTACATGGACAGACTCAAAAAACTCCAGCTATTCTCTGTCTCATATTATCTACGAAGAAGCGATCTCTGCTTCACTTACAAAGCCATGTCTGACCCAGCTCTACTAGAAATGCTACATCTAAGGAAATTCCAATCCCTATGCACCGCACACTCCAGAAACCTCAACCTCATTACCACAATCAACAGAACATGCTGGAGGGACAGGTTTATAACCCAGAGACTGCCCATGCTCTAGAATAGACTTCCCATGCATGTCAAGCAGAGCACCTCACTAGCCCTCTTCAAGACAAATCTTGATAAGTGGATGGGAAATAGAATGTTCACCCTTGGGATCACTCAATTGCTTCTACTTGTTAGAGGCACTGGGAACTAATGAAGGATGGCACAATACCAGGGCACTTCTATGGGCTAGGCTTGTAAAGGTCCCAGGGCCATTAGCCTAGTACACACCTATGAACCTATGATAATATGTTTATCTAGGTTATGGTAAGTTCTCATGGCATATGTTGGTATGTGATCACTTTTGGTATCTGAGAGGCAGCCTACTTTTGTCAGTTTCTCTGACTGTAAGAAACCAGACTAATGTTGAGTGTTTCCCTGACGTTTTATTGATTCTAGTGGATGTGCTTAATAGTTGTTTGAAGTTGTATAAGTTTATGAATTCAGTGGAGCTAGTGGAATTTATGAGTTGTTAGCCTGTATTTAGGTTTCATGGTTGATTTGTTGGGATATCTAATACAAGATGTTTTCAGCATTATCAGCTATGTTCCCTGGTGGTATATAAGTTGATGTTAAATGCATAGTTTTCCTGTTGTTGATTTTCGGGATATTTCTTTTTTAATTTCTCCAAGTCTTTGGGGTTTCTAATACCATGATGGGAATGGACCTCATTCCTAAGTCAAGGTACGATTAAAGTTCATGAAATTAGTATTGTTTCAATCTTTGGTGTTAGCCAGAAGTGCTCTTCACAGCATCTGCAATGTGCCCAGTAAAGGCTCCTTCTGTAATTCGTATGAAGTTACATTACATGTATCGGTAACATATCTAAATATGATTGTAAATTAATTTTTATAAGACCCGTTGCTCTTAGTACTATTGGAACTGTCTGGGTATTTTTCCACATTGCCCTCATTTCTTCCTGCAAATCCTGATATTTTATGACTTTGTGTCTCTGTTTAATTAAGACACTGTAGTCATTAGGTATAGCAATTTCAGTGATCGATGCTACTTTTTTCTTCTTTTCATGGACTGCTATATCTGTTTTTTTTTTGCATCTATTTTTGAACTGTTGATGATGGGTGATCCCAAGTGATATAAACGTCATTATTTTCTATAATACTTTGTGGTTCATGTTTCCAGTGTTTTTTTAGCTACTTCAGTATTAGAATGTTTGCAAAGTCCCCAATGCAACAGTCTTGGCACATTATTATGTCTTTCAGTATAGAGTCATTCTGCCATTAGTATATCACAACCAGCAACAAGATGTGTGACTGTTTCCAATTCTGTTTCACAAAACCTACATTTGTCTGTTTCTCCCACATGTTCACTTAGTCCACTGTCTTGGGCTGCCAGTATTAACCTTTTATCTTTTGCCTCAAATTCACTTCTCCTTAACCATTCCCACATTCAGTCTTGATCAACATGATGTTATTCCAAGAGTTTTTTATATTTGCAACTATATGTATGCATTTTCCACATTTTTGTCTTTTTGGGTATTTTCTGTAGGAGTAAGGGGATGGTTATGGGGATTTTATAGATGATTGTTAGAACACCTGCATGCTTGTTTTGTCTGTCATGCCTGAATATATTGCTTCTGGGTGGGGATGATCTCATTATCCTTTATTTATTTTTTTACTATATTTTTGTAGCTATGACGTCATCAGATATATGTGGCAAGGTAGGCATGTATATCATGGATATTATTACATACACTTCTTAGGTTCATATTTAGTAAGGTGAGTTTGGGTTCTGTTTTTTGTTGAGAGGTATTAGGTGACTGCTTTATTCTGAGGTTGGAACTGATGCTTTTATAGCAGTGGAAGTTGGGTTTGGGTGAATAGCTCTGCTAATTTTTTGAATTGATATTTTACAGAGGGAAGAAAGTCGCCGGTTATATTTTAGTCTTGGTTTGGTATTTGTTTGCAAATCTGGATACCTAATTTTGAGATATTTGTAGATAAATCAGATGTGGATTGTTTGCAGAGATAGTGTGCTATGGGGAAAGACAGACTGGGTAGATGTTAATATTCTTTGCGAGGACTGGTTGAAGTCCTAAGTATTTGAAGGAGATGGATTTGATAATTGTTGATGAAGGCTAGATGAGTGCAGAGGAATAGTAAAATAATCTGAGTTAGGGGCACATTATTTAATTTGTTTTTTATCTTTATTGTAAATTAGGATTACCGAATGTTACAAGGGTACTGGGTTGGTTGTAGAGATGTAATGTGCTAGGTATAGGGGGCAAGGCGTAGGACAGTCTGAGAGAGACTATTGCGTAGTAAACTAGAGTAGGTATTCCTATTGGGAATAATTCTATCAATTGTTTTTCTCTGGAGAGAACCATTGGTATTGGTTTGAGGAATATGGGGGTGGTGCTATGGAGGTATGAAGGAAAAGTAAGAGGGAGTGGGTGGGAATTGGAGGTAGACTAGGGTAACAGAGTGAGCCTGAGCATTAGTGAGGGCGAAGAAAGCTGATTGAAAACTTGTCAAATAGAGAAAAACAATCAGTGACTGAACTTAAACAGCCACAAATCTTCTGAGAAAGATAAGTAAAAGAAACAATTCAGTTTAAAGGCCTTTGTGCAAATGAAAGTCTTGATTTTCTTAGTCTAAGACACATTTTTAGCAGGAGAGTTAGTCCAATACTACCTTGACCTGACTAATACTGATGTATAACAGTAAAATATTGCACTTGACTGTTTTAACAACTGTGTGATGGTTAGGAGATTTCTATGGGCTTTGGACTTTACTAACTCCCAACCCACAGATCAGCAAAACAATGAGAAAAAGTAAGTCAGAATGCCGGACTGTAGCTCTGAAAAAATATTGTCTCAGAACTGCAAGCGGTTACACAAAGATCTGGGGCAAAGGAGAAATAAACATAAGGTAAGGAGGTAATTGGCTGCTAAACACAATCAGTGGAGCACAGTTGAAGGAGAACGTACCAGTGGGATTGCTGTGGTCTAAGAAAATGAAGCTATCATAGCGTACAAAGTTCTTTGTTTTAGACTACCATAATATTAATATTTTACATAAAAATATAGACCACAGACTAGTGTTCAAACTGCAGACTTTATAGTTACATACACATCTGTTTGCTTGTAGGGACATTTTTATAGAAAAATACATAGAAATACAATAAAGAGACAGCATAGTATGCTGAGTCAATGGTGACTGCATAAATACTAGCTCAGAGCTGAAAGTGTTTAATAACCACCTCAAGCAAGGAGAAATAAGAAAGGAAGGGAGATCAATGGTGACTTCCATGAAGGCATGCAGTTCAGTGAGGAAAGACAGGAGAAAATAAATAATGGAAGTAGCAAGTCTGTAAGAAGTGAAGAAAATATAAAAGAAAGAAATAGTTTGAGTACAAGCAGTACAAGTAAATATCAGTATCTGTTGAGAAGTAGCGAGTAAAAGCTGACCAGCAGGATGTCTGTGGAGGAAGGTTTACTTAAAGCACAAGGGCAGAGGTGGTACAAAGTTTGTCCAAAATAAATGGTGGGTGGATTGAGTGGACTCAAATAGGATGAACCTGTTGTGTGCATGCTTTAAGGATGTTTCCAGTGGAAAAAAAAAATAGATTTGTTCAAGGTTCAGTAAAAATGCAATTAAATTATTGTGAGATTAACTATAAGCAACAGAACCAGTAAATATACTGAAATTGTAAGTGCTTTATTGATAAATATAGAAACTAATTTCTGTAATACAGTTGTTGCGTTGGGCCACTTGGTTTACCACTTTAAACATTATTAGAAGGAAGCAAACAATACTATTTTCTTAACACCCTTTCAAATTAAGCACATTAATCTTTAAAAAAAACAGCTTTTTAGTACCAAAACAGTAAAGGAACACTGACAAATTAAGGATAAGGCAGGAAAAGCTTTGCAAAAATAGCACTAAACCTCACAAACATTTTAAATTCAACATCATTTTAACAAGCACTATACTGTAAACCAAATTCAAGTTTTTTATCTTATAATGCAACAAGCAATTGTTGGCAACAAAGGATTTGATAGTGCTATGAGATCTCTACAGTTTAAATTACCTTTCTATCTTATTTAACAGCAGTTGTAAAGAGTTATGCTAATATAATAAGTACTCACTCCTTATGAAACACAGTGGAATTCTGATATAAATTGGGCATCATTACAAAAATTGACACATACACAAATCAAGTAAAGTACGATTGCAATTCATACTTAGTAGAAGGTATATTTACAGGTAGAAACTAGGTTCAGTAAAATTGTCAAGTGTTATGCCCAAGTATTTGTATCTGGACACAATTTTTTTTTTTTGTATATGTGTAGGCATGGTGTAGTTGCAGTGGTTAGCGCTGTCGCCTCACAGCAAGAGGTTTTCTGGTTTGATTCTCAGCTGGGTTGCCTTCAGTGTGGAGTCTGTATGCCCTCCCTGTGTTCATGCGGGTTCCCTCTGAGTGTTCTGGTTTCCTCACACATTCCAAATACATGCCATAGGTGGATTGGACACTCTAAATTGGCCCTAGGTGTGAGTGTGTGCATGTGAGTGAGTGGTGCACCCTCTGAGGAGGGTTGACCTTGGGCTAGCAATCCAATCCTGTAAAACCTGTACCTGCTATGGAAACAATGTGTGTTGATGGGCGATTGTTGCCCGATGTGCTGAAGAGCACGGGAGTGAATCCAGGATATGTGTAGGTATATGCATATCTATATCTGTCACATGCATATATATGTGTATAAATATATAGAGAGATATATAAAGAGGCAGAGAGTCATATCTAAACAGATGTAGCATACATAGAGGAAGATATTTAGCTATCTATACATCGATACCTATATGTGCATAGACACATACACCTCTACACAAATAAATGCTGATGGTCTTATTGCACTAATAGTGTCGATAAAAGAAAGGTAGAAGAGACCACCAGTCTTTATAACAATAGGACAAATAAGGCAGGTTCTTGGACATACCTTTGATACAGTCTATGATACAGTATGTGATGGCAGTTCTGTCTGGATTCCTTCTAATAGGAATATTATCCAACTTCTTATTCTTCACTATTTTTCTCCCATAGAGCGTCTGCTCTGGATAATGATACCCCTTTGCTGGGCTTGCTCAGCCTTCTCTATATGTTACATTGAAGAAATCATCAAAGAAATTTGTTTTTGCTAATATAGCCAGGTAACTGTGTGGTTTAAAAGCAAGCATTTAAACTTAGCAAAACACTGCAATTTCAAAAAATATCACTGTATTAAAATAAGATTCCTTATGCCACTGTCATAAACACAATTTCATTTACACTTGGAGACATGGCTTACACCATTATTTATATATGTTTGGATATCCTTCTTTGTTATGCTTAGTGAGAATCACAATACTGTGTTAATTTATACCCGCATGGCATGTGTGCTTGGAATAGGCTGTCTGTTTTCTAATTGCCTGAACAAGGCTTGTGCAGCACTCTTTCCTTGAAAGGCTGCATTTTTTTGCACAGAAATTACTCTTGCCTTTTCCAACCTATCAGTGCAGTTCATGCACTAGGTTTTTATTACCATTGACATGGCTGATCTATTTCCCACCATCACCAAAGATCCACTTATTCCCTTAAGCACTGGGAATGACACTATGGCATTGCTACACTCAACATGTGCCTCCTTTATTGCAACTAATTTAATCCATTCCCTTAACATTTCCTTTGGGGCTATAGCCTTTCTTTGGGACTTGCTACTCTGTGGGATTATAAGCTAACTTTTGCAGTTGAATAATTTACCATGTTTTTTAACCAATTTTTGCTATTCTAAGCAGTCATGAAAGTACCTCCTCACTTCTTAAGAGAAACTTTCTTTACCCTTGTTTTTGTGATTTAGCTAGGGTATCATTCCTGAGCTGCAGGCATAATGCTTAGTTTATTTTTTCATCAGATTCACTAATATATGCTACTAATTCATTTATTAAACTACCTAGCCTACCTGAAACTAATGCCCTCACTGATGTTCTGGGAAGATGGCCATCATTTCTGGTTGTTGAAATCTTTAAGCTGAACATTTTGCTAAAACAATTATTTTTTCAACTTCTACGTCAGCTGTATTGTCCATGTATGTGTACAAAATAGCTAAAATGCATTATTCCTCAGAGAATATTGTACACACATTCTGCATTTTATACAATGAAGCACTGTCATCCTCTGAGCACTCATTTGTGTACTTAATTTCCAGAGTTTCTGGATGATGTTTAAGGCATCATTGTCCTTTATTTCTCAAGTTATTTGCTTCCAGGTATCTCTGTTATTCATAGTTGTGTATTTTTGTCACTGAATTTAACGGGCTACATTTTTCATGAAGACCAGCTCTTGCATGAAATTCTTAACTTGCCTTTTAGAACTATTTTTTGTTTTACCCACATCGCTATTATTTTGAGTTTTACTTGCATACTTTAAAGCATGCACTTTTTGCTGGCCATCAACAACTTTAGCTTTGATATGGGCATTGAAGCCTTTATTTTTAGCAGTTCTATACAACTGGTGCATCCACAATGTCTAAAATTTCTATATCCTTCACCTCAAACTGTTTTCATTAAATGTCTTGTTTTATTATAGGTATATTGTAGATGCATGTGCCTTTCATACTGTAGTTCTTGTGATTTAAAATTTTCAGGTTTGATCCACTACATAACACAGGGCTACAACTAATTTTGGATTCCACAGTCTTCATTTCCTCCACCCTGTCATTCATGCTCTAAGGGATATGTTACTCTGACTGCATAAACTGTCTTTCCTGTGTTTTAGCCAAAACATGGACACTTACATATAATATAGCTGTGGTCTTGTACTCCTGGTTTAATTAATCTGTGTATAAAGTGATTTTGCATCACAAAGTATAGTTTAGCCACGGGAGATTTTTGTGCAGCTTGTTCTTTTGTTGCTATCTTAAAATGCAGGCAGCTTACTTGAAGGTCAACACAAACTGGTGCTTCCTTATCGTCAGTATATTTTCAGGTAAAGATAACTCTCTCCTCATCACCCAATAGAGGCCCTGGCATCTCAGTGTCTAACTCTTCTAGACAATGCACCTACCCAAGGTATTCTTTAGTACTAGTAGCTATTGCTACTTCATTTATTTTTCTTTGTTTCCTTTCATTATGAACTTGATGGCTAGAACCCTCTTCCTTTTGCTTGGTGTTCTTGCATGTTGGCTCAAAACTTACATGGCACACCCTCTGTGTCAGAGGGAACTGAACACCTTTCTCTCAACTTTTTTCTTAGGCTGCTCCTCACTTGTCTCACTGTGGCTAAGTACTATCCTCCCAGTCTTTCCCAGATTGCTCTACCTTTGCAAAGGATAATTCAAACAGAATTTATATTGAGCTCTACTTTACTTGTACTTACAGCTAAGTGATGCCTGGAACATGCCGTTATTAAGGTTTCCATGTTACACTGAGAATAGGGGGTTTATAACTTTGAACAGGAAACATTTCTCCTTCTTTAACCACCCAGGCAAAATATGTCTCTTTTTTACATTTGTTTTCCTTAATGCCATACTGCTTCTTAGAATTCTGCATTTATAGGACCTTTTTTGAATGAGTGTGACTGAAAATTCAGAATTGTGCTCAAGATGTGCATGTTCTATACTTTCTAAATTTTATTCCCTTAGAATATACCCTCTTAGTAAGTGATCCCTACTTTTCTGTTCTGCCAACCAATTTTATTCCCTGCTTTGTGACATTTTCAAGCTATCATAGCAATTTTACTTTTTGTTTCGTAAGATTTTTAGGCTATACCCACATCTCTAAACTTTACTTTCCAATATGTTCAGGCTGCAATAAGATTTATACTCTTTGACTTGAATAACATTTCTACTGTTTTTTTAACAATAGTTTTCTTCTAACCTATCATGTTTTACCATACTACCTTTGTTTAACCTACTTCCAGTTTTCTTATATCAATTAAGACATTCTATTTACTTCAGTTTGAAGAAGGACAATAACCAAATGCAGTTTAAATCATCCCATTAGATAATTTATCACATTGCACAGGCATAACATCACCAGTAACATGTTTTTCATAGTTAGTTTCCCCAGAATTAACAGTTACTATCACTATTCACTATCTATCATGTTGACTACAGCTGTTACATTTCTTTGTTTGTTACAAGCATTTAATGCAAGTTTAAATACGGGTATAAGCTGCTGTGTCTTACATAGCCCTGGATTTACTAATATTCCGTGTAAGACTAGATTAGTCTTACACGGAAGTGCCAGTGTAAGAGTATGATGGCAGCACACCATGCATATTAATGAGGGCACGCTGCCTCAACTCTAAAGCTTACAAGGAGCGTGGATGAGTGTAGGGGGTGTGTTGGACTGCCGAGCAGTCCTAAAATACACGCTCCTGCAATGAAGAAATGCCGCAATTTCCAGTTACATGAGCGGGTCCGCTGACATGTGTACATTGTAACACTACACTCCCCCATATGTTAAACAACTTACAAAATAAAAAATTTAAAAAAATTGTTTTCTTCCAGTATAGCTGCCCATAGTTGCGCGGGTTTGTGCGGGTTTGCCCATTACTTAGCTACACTTAGCAGCTTTGACACCAGAAGAGGATAATAAGAAAAAATATATGCAAATTAAGCAACATACCAATAGCAAAGTGGTTAGATCCTTCGCACAAAGAGGAGGCATTTCCGGTTAGAGTCTCACGTTCCATTTTCTGTGGGAAATCTGTATACAAAATTATTTCCTGACATTTTTTATGTATAAGTTTTGTAAAAAGCATTGAAATGTTAAATGTAGTGGTGAACAAATTATATATATATATATATATATATATATATATATATATATATATATATATATATATATATATATATGAAGGTGAAATGGTTATGCATTCTGAGGCATGAATACCCTATTTTAAGAAATATAAAGCACTGCTAAGCACATTTTACCATTATTGAGCATATTTAAATACAATTGTGCATAGCTGCGCACCGTGATAACCAGTGCAACTGCAATTTATGTGCGCGTAGCTGTGCACCGCACTATCAGCTCAACTGCAATGTATTTGCGTGGAGCTGCGCACCGCGTAAACCAGTGCAACTTTGGGCAACGTCGGGCAAAGTCAGGCAAAGTTGAGCGAAGTTGAGTAAACACGCTCACACCTGCTTTACTGTTCCTTAAACATTCAGGTCTGCCCAGCAGGAAAATAAAAAGTAGTGACAGGGCTCAAACTCAGGATACTGTGCACTATAGTCACAGAACTTAACCACTGAGCCATGACTGTTTTCACAAACATGTGCTTTCAACAGACACATATCTATCAAAGGAATTTTAAACATTGTCAACATCAGCTAAGCAGGCATGCCTACAGCTGAGTTTTTCCAAAACTGGTCAATCACAAATATGTGTGAGAAATGAGGCATATATAAGCTCCACAGGTGGGAATACTTGCTATAACTAGTTGTAGCTTCCTTCTGCAGACAGCATGGTTGGTGTTGGTGAAGGCACTCGATTTAGAGCACAATGCTGGGGCATCCAGGAGTCCAAAATTATGGTTTGGCTCCTCGTCTACAAACATGAGGAAATACTCCTGCGGGGCCAGTACCAGGGTACCCAATATAAAATGGAGGCCTGGAACAGTCTTGCCCATGATCTCACCAGTGCCACTGGTGTTCATCGGACTGGTGAGCAGGTCAGGCACCATTATTCTGACCTGAAACGATATAGGGAGGATGAACTGGACCAGTGGATCCAGGAATTCCATACAATGCCTAATGCCCCATTACTGAGTAAGAAGCCACTGTATTAAGTAGTTAAAAATTGCTATGCTTGTCTATACTACGGATAGGTATGCTTCAATATCACTGCATTTACATCACAGCTGCAAGTGACCGGGCTATGAACCTGCAAGCCCATGAAGATAGGCTGCAAAGGCTGCATCATGAGGCAGGTAAGTAATTATTCTGCATGTACTGTTATATAAAATAAATGAGAGAGCCTTCAAAAAGTTTTTTAACCCAATAAATAAAGGTGTAATAACCCTTTAATAAATGTATGATTCATGGAGTGCGCCTGTGTCACTTTCTTTGATATGTTGTACTGTTGCATTCTACAAATAGTAGTGTTGTATTAAGCAGTGTCAACCCACACTTGGGAAGGCCCATATAACATGGATGAAGGGAGTGCCAGTAGCTTGTATGCATATGTACAGCCCTCAACTATTGGTTCATGGCCAGCATGTACAGGTTAATCTGGCACATGAGTAGCTTGATATTGTGATCCCCAGAAATGTCAGTGTGCTGCCAGAAATGTAGGGAGCTGTTAACATATAACTGATATTTTCACCTGAACATATCTAGATAATTATATGAAAGTAGATCTGTCAGTGTACCATCTTAGCAGTAGTGTGTGTGTGCAACTCTCAAAATATGTTGCAGTAACATCTGCATCTTGGACAGTTTGTATGTAAGATGCAGCTCATGTATATAATGATCTAGCAAAATCTAATTGCACAATATAAGGACATTGGGTAGTGTAATAATACATGTAAGGGACATATAACTGCAGTTAATAGGAATGTAGTGAAAACTAGAAGGATATATAAGTTGTTAATTGAGCTATCTTTTCCCACCCTACTGTATGTGCATAAAAATGCAATTTCACACCTCAATCGGTATGTCTAATCTCAAAACATTTGTTGGGGCGTATGTCCTATTGTTTTATAAATATTTGCACTTATTTCTATGCATGCGCCCTGTTAAAATACCACAATATTGATGGCCTGTTGCCATCAATTCAACCTGTATGCTGTTTTCAACTGTTGAAAATCTTGTGTGTTGGTTTAATGGGAATACTTCTGCATGCTGTTATAACTAATTGGGAATGCTGTTGACTGTTACTAACCCATATCTTTATCAGACTCTCCAAAACATAGTTCGTATGAGAAGGCCGGTCCCAGTGGACCCACCTGTCTCACCTCAGCTGGCCATGGCACCTGGCACCAGCAGATCTGGTGCCCAGTCTGGGACCTCCTCCTCCACTGGCCCTGTGCCACCTTTGGGTGGAAGCACTGCAGGGGATGGGGCTCGGCCTCCCCATGCAAGCATGGGCAGAGGGGTAGTTATCACCCTTCGAATGGTCCGGGCTATGGTGTGTAGAGAGATTGAATGTTCTGTTGCAGAACCTCTACGTCGGCTTGAGGCCCGAGTGGTGCAACTCCCGGGTCAGCCTGCCCCACCTACACAGCTCCCAGCACAGCCACCCTCTGGGCCGTGAAGGTGCAGTGGTGACTGCCCATGGGTGGGGACCTCAGTCCCACTGTTTCCATCTGGGGGCTCATGGGCTTGCGATTTCCAAACATTTCCAAACATTCCTCCCCGTCAAAGGTGTTCACCCACCACATATGTCATATACCGCCCCTGTATGCATCTTGTTTGTCTTGTCTGTTTACCTCCCCAACCTACCTCCCCAAGTACACCTACTTCCCCTACCCCACATTCCACTTTCACCTAAAAAAAGGCAGTCTGCTAACAAAAAAAAAAATTACGCCCCATACATAGCTGCCCATTTTGCACACATGTCCACTGGACACATGAAATGTTATTTAATTGGCATTACACCAAACTTTGTTGTCCTCACCCCTCTCTCAGGGGTTGAAGGGTTCATATCTACCTCCAAATTTATTGCATATGCACAGCTGTTGCTGTTGAAGAAATGGGCAGCTATGAACCATCCCTACACCCATCCTGCACATCCCGAGCTATTTTCCATAATGTCTTTCCCTCTTTGTGCCCCTTTTTCACCACTTTCCTATCTCCCCATTTTTCTTTTCTTTCAAAGAAATTAGCGTGGGGGTGAGCAGGAATAAGCACTATTAAGCAGTAGTGAGCAGGTTTGCGCGGGTTTGCACTTGACTAAGCAATGCGCAAACCCACGCAAACCCACTTACAACTGCTTAAAACTGCCTTAGACACTCTGTATGTGAGGGCCCTTGTTCTGCTCAGGAACAAAATAAAACACCTCTGTAAGTCTCGAACCCCGGACCTTGTACACACTACACAACATAAAGTACCACTAAGCCACAGTAGATATACATCAAGTTGGTGCTTAAATAATTATATCATGCATCAGAATGAGTGAATGTAAAGGAAAAGTAGGAATACCATACCACACAACTTGTTCTGTGGATGTTGGCCAACAGTTGTTGTGGGATTACATTACATGACTGTGATAAGAGAAGCAGCCATTCTATCAGGAAATAATGTTACACTATCACTTTACAACCCCGCACAGTATCACAGCAGGACAAACACTGGCATATCTGCTTAGGGCAGAGGCCATACCTCTCAACTGTCCCTAATTTTCAGGGATGTCCATGATTTTGACACACATTTTAGCTCTGTCCCTCTGAATCCCTCCTAAAACTACTGACTTTGGGCAGAAAGGTGGTGAATTACACCTAATGAATAATGACAATAATTAAGAGTTGCACACTTTTTTACTTCAGAAAAGGTGTATTAATTCATATGCTCTGATTCTCTCAATGTTTCAACTTAATGGCGCTAATATTTTAAAGGTGTCCCTGATTGCCCCTGACTTTTTCTTGACTTTTCCCTGATTCTGTTCAAATATGTACCTGATTGGTTGAGAGGTATGTCAAAGGCAGAAACACAGAGGCATATTAGCCTTTCTGCTGCTATACATTGTGCAAATAGCTTTGGAAGGAGTTTCAGAAGCATACCCTTATGTAGGAATACAACACTGAAATGCAAATGGATGTAGCCATGTACTGGTAGTAACCATCTGTAAGAATGCCATTTCTCTATTGCTGAAAAGACCTGTGTGGTGCACAGACAAAAAAATAACAGGCTATTCTCTGGCTATCATGTGGATAGGTCCACTGTTGGGAGTTACGCAGACAGACTACTTGCCTTGATAAACTAACATGTACACAGCAACCCTGTAAGTCCAGCAAGATAAAATCCACACAATACTACTTACGCTCTCTGTACTTCTGCATCCCTACCCAAATGCTGAACATACCTGCGTGTGCAGGGTCTACCAAGGATGTATAAACATACTCACTGTACTGAAATGTGTCCAGTTTCTCTGAGCAGCTCGTGCTAATGTCAACACTAAAAAAGCACAAACTGTTTAGAACTGAGTAAATTAATATTCACAGTATAGCAGTTCACAAACAATTTTTGTGCCAAAGAAATACATCTCTATAACTAGCTTTGTATAGCAGTTAACTGTAACAGTTGAAAAGAAAGTACATCTTTTCATGTATCATGGGGTAGTATTTTGAGGGGTGAGTACATTTCTACACTGACAAGTGGGTACTGGAAGCAGCAACATTAGGTCTGAGTACAAAATGTAAATCTCTGGCTACACCCCATGGCTTCTGATATAAGAACTATACCAGCCTTCTGTCTTAAACAATGACGTCCACACCAAACAAGGATGATCTCCATCTTGGAAAGCTGAAAGGGCCACACCTACATGAGTCAGCAATTTATAGAACTGGGTTGCTATGACAGTGATTACTGTAATTACTACACAGCAGGCTGCATGCAATTAGCAAATGATGGCCACTAATTGGTGCAATCTCATGTGCAAATTCTTACAAAAGCAGGCTGCAATCTCTGCCAACAAACTAAATCACTCTATTGCAGAGACTGACAGAGACAGAGACAGAGATAGAGAAAAGAAACATTACCAAATTATACAAAGGAAAGGTATGTGACACATATGTATTTACTGGCATGTAGTAGATGTTATTGAAGAATAGTCTACATAATGTGAAACATTCATATGTGGCAGCAGTACTTCTTTATGCACAGTCTGACAAGCCTTATCTGCAAGGCCATGGAGTGTATTATCATGGAACTTATAAACAAAGACATTGGCAACCTTCAAACACTGGACCCCACCCAGTTTAGGTTTGTGAAGGGCCGATCTTGTCTCCTGAACCTGATTGACTTCTTCAAATCAGTCTCCAGAGCCATGGACAAGGGTAAGTTGGTCCACACAGCCTATCTAGACCTTGCGAAGGCCTTTGACACTATCCCCCACTCTGGAATCATAGATAAACTTACTAAGCTGGGCATTAATCCCTACGTCACCCAATGGGTTGCTAACTGGCTTACTGACAGAACCCACACTGTAAAAGTAGCTGACTCCAAATCCAGCTCCAGACAAGTGACAAGTGGAGTACCTCAGGGTTCAGTCCTGGGACCGCTCTTGATTGGCATCTACTTCTCTGAAGTACAGGCCAACACTAAGGGACTCTGGATAACAAAGTTCGCAGATGACTGCAAACTGAGAGCCATTATTGAATCCCCAAATGATGTGGATACTCTACAAAAGGGCCTTACAGAAACAGATGCTTGGTGCCAGAACCATGGGCTCAAGCTCAATGCCAAGAAATGTATAGTTATCCCCTTTGGGAAAAAACATGTATCCATGAATTACCATATAGGTGGCAGTACACTAAACACTGAAAGTCTGATAAGAGACTTAGGGACACAGGTGGACAATGGTCTCACCTTCGATAACCACATCACCACAACAGTCAGGAAATCCTTCTATGTGGCACACCTCATCACTAAGGGCTTTTAATTCAGAAAAAAGGAGGTCATTGTCCCACTGCACTCATCCCTCATTCGACCCATTATAGAATACAATGCCCCATTTGGTATGTACCTCTCAAGACATCTGCAACAACTGGAAAGGCCACAGAAATTCCTCACTAAAAGAATCACAGGCCTAAAGCAGATGCCCTACGCTGACCACCTTAAAAAACTCCAGCTATACTCTGTCGCATATCGTCTACTCAGAGGCGATCTTTGCTTAACATACAAGGCCATGTCAAACCCAGAGCTGTTGGACATGCTACACTTAAAGAAATCCCAATCCCTCAGAGCCACATGCTCCAGGGATCTAAACCTTGTCATCACAATAAACAAAACATGCTGGAGGGATAGGTTCCTGACCCAGAGACTCCCCAAACTCTGGAACAGATTACCCATACATGTCAAGCAGAGTGCCTCTTTTGTCCTCTTCAAAAGGAACCTTGACGATTGGATGGGAGAAAGGAAATTCACCCCGGGGATCATGTCAGTCGCCCTGCTAGACAGGGGTCCAGGGAAGTAAATAGTGTGGGAAGAAATAACCAGGGAATTGTTATAGCTAGGCTTGTATAGGCCCTAGGGCTGATAGCCTAGTACCAACCTATGAACCTATGAACTTATGTTCTGCTTAACTACTGCTATGGACAATACTGTGTGTACCTGTGGGCAGTGGAACATACCTGTGAAATGTGTAGCTCAGCATTAAATGTCAAAGATCTGATCCATGTTATTTGTGTTCTGTACAGTAGTGCGGCCAATGGCTGTTGGGGGGATTAGTGCTGACATTATATAAACATGAGTGTGACAGAACAACACATGCATGATAGTTATATTAAAGTGTAGCTTAGCATTGGCAACTGCTGTAGCAGTCTAGTATGTTTATCTAGCATCTGTTCCCATATATACTCCCCTTAATGTTAGACTGTGTTCATATGTGATACCTGTTTGTGTTGCAGCAAGGCCCAACAGTTCAGCTGTGAGGTCCAGGGACTTACAACAGGGTGGACCATGTGTGTTTATGCCACACACATATGGAGAAATATATATGTGTCATATATATTCACATCTGTATATGTGCATAGAGCAGGGGACATATTGCAACTGTTTGCGAAGGGGGGGGATATATATATATATGTTGGTGAAGGTTAATATGCGCATAATTGTATGTAGGTTTTACTGTGTGACAAACAAGACAGCATACAGTGCTGGTATATGACATGTGGTGGTTAAACACTGTGGGTGGTTTGTTCAGTTTGCAATGTTGAAGCCAGTAAGGCCTGCTAAAGCTACCTGGGCTGTGAACACCTTCAATGCATTTATTCCAAGACTGTGCAATTTTATTACATTACTGTACACCTTACATCCTTTGTATAATTGATATTCTCACTATGAAAGGTGAAATGTATATGTGCCCATATATATATATATATATATATATATATATATATATATATATATATATAGACAAATGGATGTGTATATGTATATATACATATATATACATATATATATATATATATATATATATATATATATATATATATATATATTTATATATACTCATGCACACCTACATCTAGTTGTTGCAATAGATTCTCTGTACTGTTGACTGACTGTGATGATCAATATGTTTGTGAATACGTCAAAGATATGTATCTTTGGGATAGCTTAGTGGGAAACTGTTTATGTTATGGTATTATGGGTTCTTGCTTTGATCCTAGCAAAAGCTGTGTATTCTGTTGCTAGGCAGAACAAGTGCTATTGCATACAGTGTGATTAAGTCCCTTGGTTTTAACTAGGATGTGTCATTGGAGGCTAAAGCACTACATCTATGATCATTGATTGGTGTATGTCAACATTGTTTGCATCCACTGTTTTGTGTGGTCCCTGTATTCATCACAGATTACATTTCTCAAGATTAGGGTTGTGTAAGTACTGGCCCACAATACTGTATAGTACACACTGAAAGCTTATCTGGGTTTGTGTCCTGTAATTATATCTGATGTGTGTGTGTGGGTATGTCTGTAACATGTCCTTTGACATATGTGTGGTAATACATATAACTGCATATCTAGCAACATTCATAGTGTACTACAGCAGTACGTGACCTATATTCCCAATTGTGCACATATTTTGGCCACGGGTTTGGCATTAACAAGTTGTGTGGTATAATAGTAATACATTTACTGGACATTACACTGATTGTGATGGATGATATATTTCTTTACACATCAGCTTGATGTATATCTGCTCTGGCTAGGTGGTACATTGTGTTGCATACAGTGTGCCAGGTACTCTTGTATAGTCTTATATAGTGATTTTATTTTGTTGCTGTGCAGAGCATGGTTCATTAGATAAAGAGTGAGCAAGGCACTTTCAAGTAGTTGTGGGGTGAGCAGTGATAAGTGGCAGTTACAGTGTTTCACTCTCGGTTAGCTTATAGGTTCCTATATATGGCAGTTCAGTGATATCTGTACTGTATAATGTTAAATGTGCCAAATGATTTGCTCAGACATATTTTTGTATTTATGTCTTCCAGGGATCATGGTCCACCACAGGAACCTGAGTTACAGTAGTGTTGAAGATGATATCATCACTAGCAGTATGATTCAGCATTACCGTCTCATGTTTTCACGAACCAGCCAGGACCAGCAGGTGCATACTGCAATGTGGCAAGATCTTGTCCACAGAGGTAGGTCTGCATAACCAGACACATGAGCAGGTACACCACCACTGCAGTGATCTTCTCAGACATGTCCATCAGCGTGCTGCTGATGTGCGTAGAGAACAGCTTGC
Source organism: Protopterus annectens (assembly GCF_019279795.1). Classification (NCBI taxonomy): domain Eukaryota; kingdom Metazoa; phylum Chordata; order Ceratodontiformes; family Protopteridae; genus Protopterus; species Protopterus annectens. The sequence continues at coordinate 957,712,242 of NC_056731.1, forward strand.
AACAGGGGGTGGTGGTAATATCCACCCCTCCCCCCTCACCAGAGTGGAAGAGCTGTTCATGAGCCTGGTGGCACCTGCCCAAAGACAACAGCAGCAGACATACACCATGGTGGAGGTTGGAACTACCCAGCAAGCACACATGGAGCATGCAGGTAACATGGCATATCTGTAGACTACTGTTATCTGTATTGGTAGATCATGCATATGTGAGATGTGGAGTGTGTCGTTCAAAGATGTGGAGCCTGTTGTTGTGCAGTACTGATCATTTGGAACATAATCTGTAGCCCTGTGAATGTAAACTGTTGTTGTACAGTAAGATTGCAAACACACAGTAGCAATGTCACAGTTGTGGCTACTGACAAACTGTCTCATCTCTATGTAGGTACCTCTGGGTTGACATCAAGGCAGCGGACAGATGCTGGTGAGTGTATTCTACATTTATTATTGTAAATAAAAAGTGCATGTCATAGTTAAGGCGTAGGCCATGTACACATGTAACACACCTACCCATAATGCATGCTGTGCATGTTTGGTGTAAGAGCACACACATCTCACTAATGTGATTAGCTGCCTCAAACACATGCAATACCCAGACCATCTAAAAACAAATGTGGCTAGGCTGTAGTGACCATTGGATAGACACAGTTGATACTCAACATGTACATAACATACACATCTATGTCATAAACAAAGCATTTTAACATGTTACACATAAAGGATTTTCAAACCCTCTGTAAAGACACACTCCAGTATCCACAATCTCATCCACACATTACACATAATATACCTGAGGGGTAGAGGCCTATCCTGGGGCATTTAAACACTCTGTAACACACTACACATTCATGTCGGGGAATGCTCATTATTGGCCTCCTTACAAACTCATCTAACAACTGGTTGTGAAATGGTGAATTTAGCCAAGGTAGTACAGTTCCGGCACAGCATGATTAGTGCTGGTTTGGGAAACATTTGTAGCCTTGAGTGACCACATGATGCTTCACGATGATGGCCTATGGTACTATACCTAATCCAGTTATTTTAACCACATTAATAAACATAGCTGTCATTGCTACACACCATAATGATGCTGTGTGCACACATATGCACCTCTAAACAGTATGCATACTAATCACCATTTGCACAACTGAGACATATATGTCTTGTGATGCTATTGATTGACTAGGTCATATAACACCTATTGGGTATGCGTAGTGTTTAAATATGCAGTTGTGGTTTAGCATGCCATGTCATGGATGAGACTGGCATATTCACAATATGATCTACACTCACCCTAAGTACCGTACATTGGGTATGTGGCCAAATGGTATTCCATCAATTATCCATGCACCACTGATGATGTTGTGCGAATACTCATCATGCATGTGCTAAAAATGTGTCCACAATTATTTGCTAAAGACACAGAGGCTGTAGTCAGCATTGGATACCTATCTGACACACAGATACACATCCAGCAATGGTATGTACACCTGTGAGTTATGGTGCACAAGTACATCACAGGGTTATGAATACCTGCACAGCAATGTTGTGTCCATTTATGCATTGCATTGTAGGGGGAGGGCCATCACCTAATAACAAAACACATGCATCAAAGCCATGTATACTGTTAGTAACAAGGACTGACTACACTTGCACTGCATGCTGTTGAGCAACACATGTCCTGCATGCTGACATGTGTGATATGACTGTTTTGCTTGTGATACTGTACCCCACCATCACCTGCTATTGTGTATGTTCTGTGATAGCTGGTGCTGTGTGTGTCTGCTTTTGGGAGGAGTGTAGTTTTGTGTGTGTGCATGTGTGCATGTGCGCATGTGTGCATGTATGCATATGCGCATGTGTGCATGTGTGCATGTGTGCATGTGCGCATGTGTGCATGTAGCCTGAAGTCATGTTCAGGTCTTAAAGTGTGTTTCCTGTTTTCCTCTCACAGGTGGCGAGGTGGGGCTGGTTCAGTACAGCAGGGAACCTGATGTCACCAAGACAGACAGTGATCATGAGGATAGGTGTGTTGAGGCACAGGCAGATTTGTCAGGGTCTGCTGTTGGGCCACCAATTGACAGTACACAAGTCTCCACCCCATCCATGCACACAGTCATACTACCTGTACATCCATCATCATCATTGCCCTTAGCTGTGGGACAGTGTACGGTTGGCACTGGCCAAGACAGTGTGATATCTATGGCACATGTATCAGGACACAGCAGCCATAGCCAGATGTCTGGAATGGTACCACATAGGCAGATGCCCAGGGGTTCTCATCAGAGCACTGCTGGTCTTCATGCTCCTGGGAGACATGCCACACCTCTTTCTACCACACGCATGTTCCAGGCTGGCATGGAGGCACAGACATGAATGGAGCAGTACACAAGACAGGGTCTAAGGGCACAGAGGGCTCATTACACCTCTGTAAATGACAGTATCCATGACCTAGCAGGTGCCATATGTAACTGGACTGAGGTCATTGATAGACATTGGGGTGAGGCATTGGATGTCCTCCACAATGTCATGTCCATGTGTCAGGACAGTGTGGGACGGTTGAGACATGGACGAATACCAGCAACATCACCAGCTGGAGGTCACCATGGACATCCAGCAAGTCACAGCCACTCCCGTAGTGCCAGTACCAGCCCCAGCAATGCTGGGGGTTTGTCCATAGACTGTCCTAGCAGATCACATGCATGTAGCTCTGGCCAGTCCCAGCAGGGACCTGGATCCAGTGGACATTTGTCAATCTCTTTGGATAGTACCCAATCTGGATTAGTAGCTGATACTGTCGGTAGCACCCCTGCCAGGCACAGGTTCCGTATCCATGGCCAGAGATGGTGATCTGTAAAGCCTGCCAGGTACAGTCTGTAGCTGTCTCTCAAATCCCCGTATATGGCAGTCACATGGTGGAACTGTGTGCATGCAGACTCACATACATAAACCAGAAACCTAGGGCAAACACATACTCGCACACATGACATCAACACTGGCCCATAACAGCACTCATGGCCCTCACACACACACACTCATACACTCACACACACACACACACACACACACACACACACACACACACACACACACACACACACACACACACATGTCGATTGTATGGTTCAGTGTAGGCCTCTGGCAAACCAACAACACACCCTGTGCATATGATGAAATCTGTGCCACCTCCTGTCATCTGTACCATTAATGCAGGAACAGGCTAACATGGTGCTGATGCACAGGGTGACTTTAATAAAGTATAGCAATGGATGGATGTGTAGCATGTTGTCAGCAGTAAAGTGTAATGATATCCTTGATGGTGTAGCTGAGCAGGCATGATGCATTAAAGCTGTAATTAGCAATGTTGTATTGTTTTCACCAGTGTTTATTCCAATTGCGTTTTGTTTGCCCATGTGCCACTTGGCTGAAGTGTGTAGTTGTGTCTGCATGCGTTATACAGTGGACAGTAAGTGTGGGGTATGTGCAACACACGTTTTCAGGTGTCCATTTGTGAACATGGTGGAGGTGCACTGTCTGCATGTACATGCATATTGGACACATGGGCAGGGTGACATGCCCTGTATTGGCCAGTGTTAACACTTCATAGTTTATATTGGTGGCCAATATGCATTGTACTACACACATTTTGGAACTTGAGTACGCATGTGTGTGCATGACACAGGTTGACACTGTGCTGTGGGTGATGCTGTTGTTGCTATCTGTCATTGGTTTGCATTACTAAGGTTAACACTGTCCCAGCTGCATAATCCTTTAGTAATGCACACTGTTCACCTACAGGGTTGCATGGACCGTGCTATCACAACACAATAAATTCTCACTTATACAGTAAAAGTGCATTAGTCTCATGGACCCCTGCCATAAACTAAATATATAATAGAAGGTGTGAAGTTGTACCAAAAAAAAGTTACACACCAAGAAGGGATAACCTCTCTGGTTAGTATCATTGGGAAAATGCAATCCCTCATTAAACATACAAGGCAATCTTCAAAATACAAAATGGCAAGGATTCCAAAGACAACACTAAAGCTTTCTTTAGTGTTGTTTATAATCTACAGGGGAAATCTCAGAACGGGTCACAGTTAATGTAAATAGTCACAAAGTACACTTATCTGACTGACATTTCCAATTTCTTATCAGACAGTTTGAATGCGGTTTTCACCACCATGTCATTACACAAGGGCCACATTTCTAGACCTGAAGAATGTAAAACCTGATGATTCACAGACACTCTAGTTAAAACATCTCTTTACCAAAGTCCAAACCACAGTGGCAATGGTACTGGACAGTGTCCCTGGCTGTGTCATACACAAGCTGACATATGAAGTCACCACTCACCTAAACACTCTGTCCAGATGCAGCCTCTATACAGGTTACATACTTGTGGAATGATGCATGGTAATGGTGCTCACAGTCTACAAGGGTTGAGCTACAATGTCTTCTTCTTCTTCTCCTTTCAGATCCTCCCATTAAGGGTCGCCACAGTAGATCATTGGTTTCCATTTCTTCCTGCCCTCTGCATCTTGTACTGTCACACCATCCACCTGCATGTCCTCTGTCACCACAGCCATAATCTTCATCTTAGGCATTCCTCTTTTCCAGTTACATGGCGGCTTCATCCTTAACATCCATTTCACAACATACTCTGCATCCCTCCTCAGCACATGTACAAACCAACATAATCCTGACTATCTGGCTTGGTCTACTAACCTTCAAACCTGGGTTGACAGTCTAATATACTTATTCCTAATCCTGTCCACCCTTGTCACACCCAGTGCAAATGTTAACATAAATTGATTAAGGGTAGATCTACAACAGATCCTGGAAACTCTCACCCTATAAGCCAGACAAAGGTTGTCTGGAAGGCTATGGAGCACAGTATTATGGAACTCATTAACAGATACATTATGAACCTGCAAACACTGCACCATACCCACTTAAGTTCTCTAAAGGCCAGATCATGGCTCCTACACCTAGTAGACTTCAAGCCAGTTAACAAGGCTGTAGGTGAGGGAGGGGAGGTCCACACAGCCAAGCTATAGCTCACCAGCAATTCATACCCATCCCACATTCTGGTATTATACATAACCTCAACAGACTGACCATAAACGATTCTTAGATGATGGATCTAGATGGGGTTGGGAGGGTGGCCTAATAGTTAAGGTGTTTGCCTTACAAAAACAAGGTACAGGGTTTGAATCTCACAGGGGATAATTGGCTAGGCTTAAAAATGGCTCAAAAGGGCAGTTAGCCTAGTACTAATCTATGAATCTATGATTGACAACTGACGCACAGATGTAGGACACACAGTAACATTTGCAGCCTCCATGTACAATTCTATGCCAGTAACAAGTAGTATTCACCTGCACTAAGTCCTGGGACCACTCCTGTTTGGGATATAGCTTTCTTAGGCACAAGCAAACACAGTAGGGATATGTCTGCCCACATTTGATGAAAATGCATACTATGGGCTATACTTTATTCTCCATATGATACATGCATCCTCCAAAAGGGTATCATAGAGACAGATACCTGGTGTCAAACTCATGCTGTAAAGCTATAAGCCAAAGAAAGCATAGTTATCCACATTTAGAAAACAAAGTATCCCCAGAGTACCACATAGGTAGTGGCCCCCAAAATGTGGAACAGGTACTAATGTATACATAGTGCCATGTGTTTAGTCATCTCTCCTTTGATAATCACATTACCAAAGGGTTTTGGAAATCCCTCTGTGGAGCACATAAGCAATAAAGGGTTTGCATGCAGATCCACAGAGGTTGCTGCACACCTATAATGATTAGTCATCTTTGCCAGACTTTGCTTGCTTTGGAACAGGATTCAAATATACCTCAAGCATAAACCCTCACTCACACTCTTCAATAGAAATTGTGATGAGTGGATGTGAAATGGAAGATGTAGCCCAGGGATCACTTAAGTGGCTAAGCTTGTCACAAGCATACAGAAGTAACCTAAGGTCTGGAAAGCACCAGCACACTCTGGGAAAGATAACAGATGCTTTCATGGAGAAGGCAGAGTACCCACTTATGAAATAATTGAGGTTACATATACGTATATGGCTTTGCCCCACAGCTACCTTACATGTGTAATGCACATACAGTTGTCATTGTGATATGTCATACACTAGAAAATCAAAACCCACTCCACATTGCCCAATGGTGTCACACACACAAAGTCAGCAAGTGGAAGTTTCAAACTCCTTCCTAACTATATTATGATACTACAGTAGCATACATTTACATGATGCGCTACACACATTACTTGGGTTGCATTTCCCCACAGGTATATTTGTAGGATAGTGACATCATCAGACTTGACAAAGATGAGTATACCGCTTTTAAGGGGTGTGAGTAGTCTCCAAAAAGGTTGCTCCTCCCCAGGGAGACACACACACTTGACAAGTGCAGGATTCAAACCCCTACTTAACTACATTATAATACTACAGCAGTAGGCACTTACATGACATACTACACACATTACTGAGAGCTCACCTTTCCACAGGTATATTTGTAGGATGGTGACATCATCAGACTTGACAAAGATGAGTATACCACTTTTAAGGGATGTGAGTAGTCTCCAAAAAGGTTACTCCTCCCCTGGGGGAAACACACACACTTGACAAGTGCAGGATTCAAACCCCTATTTAACTACATTATAATATTACAGCAGTGGAGACTTACATGACGCACTACACACATTACTAAAATCTCATCTTTCACAGGTATATTTATAGGATGGTGGCATCATCATACTTGACAAAGATGAATATACCACTTTTAAGGGGTGTGAGTAGTCTCCATAAAGGTTGCTTCTCCCCAAGAAAAGACACGTACAGTTGGCAAGTGCAGGATTCAAACCCCTATCTAATTATATTATGATACCACAGCAGTACACATTTACATGACACGCTATACACATTACTGCATTTTTAGTTTTCCACAAGTATATTTGTAGGATGGTGACATCATCAGACTTGACAAAGATGAGTATACTACATTTAAGGGGTGTGAGTAGTCTCCAAAAAGCTCGCGCTTTTCTAGGGAAACGCTCACAGCTGGAAGTGCAGGATTCAAACCCCTACCTAACTACGTTAGAATATTACAACAGTATATATTTACACGATGCGCTATACACATCATTGGGATGTCAACTTTCCACAGGTATATTTGTAGGATGGTGACATCATCAGACCTAACAAAGATGAGTATACCACTTTTAAGGGGTGTGAGTAGTCTCCGAACAGGTTGCTCTTCTCCAGGAGGCACACACACAGTTGGCAAGTGCAGGATTCAAACCCCTACCAAACTAATTTATAATACTACAACAGTACACATTTACTCAATGCACTGTACACATTATTGAGGTTTGGCCTTTCCACAGGTATATTTGTAGGGTGGTGACATCATCTGACTTGACACAGGTGAGTATAACACTTTTAAGGGGTGTGAGTAGTCTCCAAAAAGGTTGCATTTTCCCGAAAAAAACACACACACTCAGCAAGTGCAAGATTCAAACCCCTTCCTTAATACATTATGACACTGCAGCAATACGCATTTACACGATGTGCTATATCCATTACTGAAATTTTTATTTTCTACAGGTATATTTCTAAGATGGTGACATCATCAGACTTGACAAAGATGAGTATGCCACTTTTAAGGGGTGTGAGTAGTCTCCAAAAAGGTTGCTCTCTCCCCAGGGAGAGACAGACACACACACACAAAGTTGGCAAGTGCAGGGTTCTTAATCCATACTAAGTACGTCTTTACACTTCAGCAAGCAATATGGAGTTACAGAGTGAAATACAGACATTACTTGCTGACAGTTTGCCCAAAGGTTTTTTTTCACATTTGCTAACCTCAGCAGGCTTATCATACTAGGTGTATTGTGAGTGTATTGTATGCATAGGCCATGACCATATCATATATGGGTTGATGCACCACATGCTGGCACACACAGGGTCAAAATGGTGGCTAAGCTCTGACAACCCAATACTGGACAATACAGTAAAGAGGAGTAGGGTCATACAACCACAACACCAACAGTCTCACATAGACCTACAATGTAAGCACCAGCAAAACACACTCATAAATACACATTACCATACTCGGAGAATACAAATATTAATCTGAAAAAGAGAGAGTGTCCTCCTAAGCAGACAAGCAAGCAACATGCACCTCCAAGCACATGCCAGAAAACACATAATACACCAAAGCAGTGTGCCTCACAACAGGCCCTAAGGCAAAACAACATACCCAACACACTAGCTATAGGTGACTCCATAGTCAGTTACACAGATGTTTTACTCACTTGACTGGACAAGGGGAAGGTTACTGTCAGTCGTCTGTCAGGTGCTATGATCCGCCACATAACATAAGCACTTACATCACTCCAGAACAGGTACATATATGATGTGTTCTTTGTACATGTCAGTGTGAATGATCTGAGACATACCTCCCAGGACAACATGACAAGAGGTATATAGTAGCTCTATGATCATGTTGCCCAGGCTGGTATGACCCTGACCTTGAGTAGCATCTTACCTTCACCTACATGATACTGCAATATAACAGAAAAATGATAAACTTCAACAATTGGCTGAGCTTCTGGTGTCATTCAAACGGGATCCAGTCTCTGTCTGCCTGTGATGACATGATAGACAAGCCTCGTTGCTTTGCTAGAGATGGTTTGCACCTGTCACCCCTATGCTTCTGAATACTGGCCAAGGCTCTTGCTGTCCCCATATTACCTTTTTTAGGCAAGGCTCAAACGTTCATAGGTTCATAGGTAGGTACTCAGCTATCGGCCCTGGGGCCTGTACAATCCCAGCCAAAAAGGTACCCTGGCTTTTGCCACCCAAGAAATGTATTTTCCTGTGCCACTGTCGATCAGAGACACAGAAGTGATCCCTGGGGTGAATTTCTTATTTCCCATCCAATCATCAAGATTTATCTTGAACAGTGCTAATGAGGAGCTTTGTTTGATATAGATAGGTAGTTTATTCCGGAGTATGGGAAGTCTCTGGGACAGGAATCTATCCCTCCAGCATGTTCTGTTTATTGTGGTGACAAGGATTAGGTCCCTAGAGCATGTAGCTCAGAGGGATTGGGATTTCTTTAAGTCGAGCATGTCCAACAGCTCTGGGTTTGACATAGCTTTGTATGTTAGGCAGAGATCACTTCTGAGTAGGCGATATGCAACGGAGTAAAGCTGGAGTTTTTTGAGACGATCTGTGTGGGGCATGTGTTTGAGACCGGTAATCCTCTTTGTGAGGTATTTCTGCGGCCTTTCCAGTTGCAGTAGATGTCTTGTGAGGTATATACCAAAAGGGACGTTTTACTCTATAATGGATCTAATGAGTGATAAGTAGAAGGGAACAATGACCTCTTTGTTTCTGCATGAGAAACCTTTTGTAATGAAGTGTGCCACGTAGAAGGATTTCCTGACTACTGTGGCAATGTGATTATCAAAGGAGAGACTACTGTCCACCTGTGTCCCAAGGTCTCTTATCACACTTTTGGTGTTAAGTATACTACCGCCTATGTTGTAGTTCATGGGTACAGAGTTGTTACCAAAGGGGATGACAATGCACTTTTTGGCATTGAGCCTGAGGCCATGGCTTTGACACCAGGCATCTGTCTCAGTGAGGCCCTTTTGTAGGATGTCCACATCGTTAGTAGTTTCGATTATGGCTCCTAGTTTGCAGTCATCTGCGATCTTCATTAGCCAAAGATCTTCTGTGTTATCCTGTACTTCAGAGAAGTAGATACCAAACAGGACAGGACCCAGGACTGAACCCTGTGGTACTCCACTTGTCACTGGTCTGAAGTCAGATTTGGAGTCTGCTACTTTCACAGTGTGGGTTCTGTCAGTGAGCCAGTTGGCAACCCATCTTATGACATAGGGATTTATATCTAGTTTAGTGAGTTTATCTATAATTCCAGAGTGGGGGGTGGTGTCGAAAGCCTTGGCAAGATCTAGATAGGCTGTGTGAACCACCTTACCCTTGTCTACAGCTTTGGTGACTGCTTCAAAGAAGTCTATCAGGTTTAGGAGACATGATCTGCCTTTTACAAACCCAAACTGGTTGGGGTCCCGTGTTTGGAGATTACCAATGTCTTTATTTATAAGTTCCATGATGATACGTTCCATGGCCTTGCAGACCAGGCTCATCAGGCTAATGGGGCGCTAGTTCGTGGGGTCCGTGGTGACTCCCCCCTTGTGTAGTGGGATAACTGTCGCTGTGCACCATTCAGCAGGCACAAAGCCTGAGGTGAGGCTATGATTGAACATGGTACTTAGGTGTGGTGCCAGTTTGTTCTGTAGTTCATGTAGAATGCAGCCTGGGATGTTGTCTGGTCCCATGGATGCTGTGCTCATGGCTTTGGAGAGTGTGGTTTTTACCTGTGCAGCCATGATTACAGGAACTTTGCATTCTTCCTGTATAGAGATTGGCTCTTTAATGGGTGAGAGGGGGTGGGGGTAAAGTTAGCACTGAACCTATCTGCCAGGATGTTGGCAATATCAGTTGGGTATGTATATTTAGCGCCATTGTGCTGTAACTCAGAGCAGATCTGAGTGTTGCCATTGAGATTCCTGACATAGCTATAGAATGCTTTGTGATTGTCTTTAGAATCAGTGGTGATTTTGTTTTCGTAACTAGCTTTGAAGGATTTTATCAGGGATCACAGCTTCTTACTCAGGCTGACCAGGGAGCTCCTCCACTCATAGGATTTTACTCTCTTTTGCAACAGTTTCTTCCTTCTGCTGTACAGTTTGTTTATGGCAGGGGACCACCAGATTGGTTTCCTTTTTTTGGAGTATAGTGTCTTGGTTCTGTTTGGGATAGCATGATCCATCCAAGTGCTTATAAAGTGCAATTGTGTAGGAATCAGTAGTCATAACTGTATTGTCCATCTCCATGGGTGTCATGAAGTTCACCACTTCTGTCTTAAGAAGCATGAAGTTGGCTTTGGAGAAATTTTTTAACATGGTTTCCTTAATGGGGGGTGGGGACAAAATGTGGATATGTAAGGTAATTAGCTTATTGTCGGATCGGACCAATGAGGTGTTGACTTCAGGTGTGGAACACCGGTCACTCAGGACAAACCAAACCCCGTAACCAACACAAATAATCACAAAGTGAGCTAAATACTACTCATTGCCAGAAGTCTCAGCCTCCAAATGCACACACTCGAGGCACTTCTCAGTATGGAGAATATTGATATCTGTGCAGTAACAGAAACCTAGTTCAAGGCTCCAGAGAGCACACCAGCACTACCAGGATACAACTCATTCCATACCTTCCAGCATCAGAACCTGGATCATAGCACATAGGGTGGGGATGTATCTATATTCATCAAGGATGCCTACACCTCTCTCTACATCCTCTCTGCAGGATATGTACCCATAGAATGTTGCACAGCAACATTCTTCCCACTCCACAGGGGTGGGGCCACAAAAGACCCTTGCCATTCCCGCTCTATGAGCCTGACGAGTCTGATCTGCATGGCAATGGAGCCACTCATAATGGAAGTCAACAATAAAGACATTGGGAACCTTCACACAGTTGAGCACACCCAGTTTGGCTTCGTCAAATGCAGATCATGCCTCCTGAACTGGGTGGATTTCTTTGAGACAGTTACCCAGGCTACAGATGACTGAAAGGAGCTCCACATAGCCTACCTATACCTCACTAAGGCCTTTGACACCATTTCCCAGTCAGGTATCATAGATGAACTCATCAACCTGGGCATAAATCCATACATCACAAAATGGATTGCAAACTGGCTCATAGATAGATCCCACAAATTAAGAGTTGCTGGCTACATGTCAGACTCTAAACTGCTAACAACTGGCGTCCCCCAGGGTTCAGTCCTGGGGCCCCTCCTGTTTGGTATATACTTCTCAGAAGTACATGCCAACACAGGAGGGTTGTGGATGACTAAGTTTGCTGGGAACTGTAAAGTGTTTGCCATAATAGATTCCCTGGATGACACAAATATTCTCCAGAAGGAACTATATGAGACAGATATGTGGTGTCAGAATCATGGCCTCAAGCTCAGTGTGAAAGAATGCATAGTAATCTCCTTTGGGGAAAACAAAGTTCCCACAAACTACCACATAGGTGTTACCCCCTAAAAACTGACAAGGTAATAAGGGATCTGGGGACACAAGTAGATAGTCATCTTTCCTTTGACAACCATGTTGCCAAAGTGATTAAGAAATCCTATGTGGCCCACCTAATCAATAAAGGGTTTGCATCAGGATCAAAAGAGGTAGTGGTTTCCCTCTACTCTTAAGTCATCAGACCCATCATTGAGTACAATGCACCATTTTGGATGTATTCGACTAAGCATATCCAGCAGCTAGAGAGACCACAGAGGTACCTCACAAAGAGGATTACTGGCCTCAAACAGTTGTGTTATGCAACACAACTGGTAAAACTAAATCTGTTCTCCGTTGCGTACCGCCTACTCAGAGGCACACTCTGCCTAAAATACAGAGCCATGTCCAACACATAACTGTTGAACATGATCCATCTAAGGATAACAAAATTGAGTCACACTACACACTCCAGGGATATAAACCTCATCACAACAATGAATACAACATGCTGGTGGGATAGAGTACCATCCCAGAGACTTGCCTTACTGTGGAACAGAGTCCCAATGTACATCAGACAGAGCCCCTTGCTGACACTCTTCAATAGGAACCTTGATGAGTGGATGGGAAACAGACAATTCACACCAGGCATCACATCAGCAGCCCCACTAGAAAGGGTCTTAGGGTACTAACTATTAGAACTAGGGCTTAGAAGTCTAACCAATGGGGTGGTGATAGCTGCACAACTTGCCTAGGCTAATATATGCCTTCGTGAAGATAGTCTACTACATACCTATGAACCTATGTGACAGGTGCATGTCTACAGATAATAGATGTGTACTTCATTGTACAGTCATGTTGTACAGCAGGCACATGCACCACATACACTGTAATGCTTACAGATACTGGTGGCTATTATGTACAGTGGGTGAGATGTGCATCTCATGTTTTTTGTGCCACTGGGATGTGTGCTGGGAGGGACAGTCCTGGATGGCTCCCTGTTATGGTCACCCTCTTACACACATCTCTGCCCATCCATCTTTGGCTTATTATACTGTGTTCCCCCTACATATATAGGTACATGGGTAGGTAATAGGCTATCTGCCTGAAGGCATATATCAGTATGGCCAGAGTGTGCAGCTATCACCACACATGGGGTTAGTTCCCTAGGCCTCTGTGAAGTAGAGCTGATGAAGTGATCCATGGTGTGACAGTTCAGTTTCACATACACTCATCAAGGCTCCTCTGGAAGAGTGTCAGTGAGGGACTCAGCTTAATGTAGGTTGGGAGCCTGTTCCAAAGCAAGTGAAGTCTGTGAGTTAGTAATGTATCCCTCCAACATGTTCTATTTATTGTTGTGATGATTATATCCCTAGAGCATGTGGCACAGTGAGCTTGGGTTTACTTCAGATAGAGCTTGTACATCAGTTCTGCATTGGACATGGACCTGTCTGTTGGGCAGAGATCACCTGAGTAGACAGTATGCAACAGAGTACAGATTGAGTTACTTTGGTCTTGTTGCATTGGGAAACTGTTTGAGGCCAGTAATCCTCTTGTTGAGGTACTTCAGTGGTCTTTCCAGCTTCTGAAGGTGCCTAGCCAGATTCATCGCAAGTGTGTCGTGGTACTCTCTGATGGATCTGATGACTGATGAATAGAGGGAACCTCCTTTGACCTACATGCAAAGACTTTGGCAATTTGTGGGAACACATAGCATGATTTTCTAACCACTTTGTGAATGTGTTTCTGAAAGTAGAGATGACTATCAACATGTGTCCATAGATCCCTTATTATTACCTCCATATTTAGGGTGTTGGCACATATGTGGTATTTGTATGACTGTAGCTCGAGGCCATAATTTTGACACCACATCTGTTTGACTGAGACCCTTTTTAAGGATGTCTCTGTTGTCCCAAACATCGATAATGACAACCTTTTTGCAGTCATCCACAAACTTTGCTAACCATAGCCCTCATGTGTTTGACTGTATTTCTGAAAAGTATACACCAGACAGGAGGGGTACCAGGACTGAGCCATGGGGGACAGCAGTTGTTACCAGCTTACAGTCCAACAGGGAGATCACAATTCCTACCTTGTGGGATCTATCTGTGCCCCAGTTGGCAATCCATCAGATGACATATGTGTTTATGCACAGGTTGTTGATTTTCTGGATACAACATGTGTGTGGGATGTTGGAAAAGGGCTTTTCAAGGTCTATGTAGGCCGTGTGGAGCTCATTTCATCGATGTATGTCCTGTGTAACTACCTTGAAAACTGTCTAACAGGTTTAGGGACCATGATCTGCCCCTGACCAAACCAAAATGGGTAGGGCTGTGTGTTTGTAGGCTCCCAATAGCTCAGTTTATGAGTTCCATAATGATAGACTCCATAGCCTTGTGCATCAGGCTTATTAGGCTTATAAGACAATAGTTCCCATGGTCTGCTATGCACCAACACTCGTGGAGTGTGCCAAACATTGCTGTAACCCATTCAACAGTTTCATATCCTGTACGGAGGGTGAGTCTCAACAGACTGTTCAGGCGCAGGGCCTGTTTGTTTTGGAGTTCACATATGACACAGCCAGGGACACCATGTCATCCCATAGACACCATGTTTTTAGGTTTGGATAGAGCTGTTTAACCATTGTATATGTGATTTCTGGGTTTTCACAATCTTCAGGTATGGTAATGGGCTCTTTTGTCAGTGAGAAGGGGGTAAATATGTATGAACCTGTCTAACAAGATGTTGGCAATGTCAGTCATGTACATGTATTCATTTCCACTTTGCACTGACTCAGAACATATATGAGTTTACATTGATATTTATGACATAGCTAAAGAAAGCTTCATGGTTCTCTATGGACTCTTTGGCAATATTTTTAGCAGAACATGGCTTGGATAATGTTAGGAGTGCTCATTGTTTCTTGATGATACTGATCGGAGATTTATTGATCTTCTTTGAATTTTCACTTTCTTTTAACAACTTAAGTACTTGTATTACATAGTTTGCTTATGACAGGGGTCCAATATATTATATGGGTCTGTTTTCATATCACTGTGTGTGCAAAGCAGGATTGGTGAATAGTGACAAGTGTCTGGATTAAGAACTGCAACTGGCAGATATGTGTGGCCCACTGCTGTACTCAGACATGGCCTAAGTGTGTGAGCATGCCCAGTATGACCTTTCAGTATGTTGTTGACTGACATTTGCTAAATTTGTTTAAGTGTGTGAGCATGCCCACTTTGGGCATATATATACTATATATGTGTGTGAAAATTCAAGTTGTTTTTTACTTCAGGGCTCACCATTGTGTTGTACATCGACAGGAAGCACGCTGTGCCTGTAGGGCTTCCATGAGTCAATTTGCATAGACTTATCAACATTTCTACATACAGGGGGGACAGCTATTATTTGTACATTTCTACCCTGGGGGGCACACCTGATTGTTACTGTGGGTGTACATAGGATGAGGGGTACACCTGACACTTATACACATTTGCAAGGCCTGCACTGCTATGTCAGGTACTCCATTTCAGTCTGTACTGTTGCCTATCATACTGGCTTGAGGCATACCACTGTACTACAGACCTTAGCTTCCAATTGCACGCATATTAGTTAGTGACTTCATAGCCTACCCAACCCCCATCACACTGCCTGGCCTGCTGTTATCTGTCTGCATAGGCCTGGGGGGAGGTTACTCATATGCTTCTTCAGAGGGCATGATACAGCATTTGTTTGTATTTGTGTTTGCCTACAATTGTCCTGCTGGCTGTGACTGTTAGGTATGTGACCCACCCCCCCAACTAGTATGTGTGAGTGACTTAAGTTGTGTCTGTGTCAGTGAAATGCTGTCATGGCTTAG
Source organism: Protopterus annectens (assembly GCF_019279795.1). Taxonomy (NCBI): domain Eukaryota; kingdom Metazoa; phylum Chordata; order Ceratodontiformes; family Protopteridae; genus Protopterus; species Protopterus annectens. The sequence continues at coordinate 957,728,242 of NC_056731.1, forward strand.
TGTTTCAGTACTGTGACTATAGTGCACAGTATCCTGAGTTCGAGCCCTGTCACTGCTTTTTATTTTCCTGCTGGGCAGACCTGACTGGTTAAGGAACAGTAAAGCAGGTGTGAGTGTGTTTACCCGACTTTGCTCGACTTTGCCCAACGTTGCCCGACTTTGCTCAGCATTTCCCGATGTTGCACTGGTTAGCGCAGTGCGCAGCTATGCCCAATTGTATTTAAATATTCTCAATACTGGTAAAATATGCTTAGCAGTGCTTTATATTGCTTAAAATAGGGCACTCATGCCTCAGGTGGTGCTGCAGGGCTGCCTATGTTGGATGCACATAGTACACTCACTATACATCCCACTTGCAAAACACACGGTGGCCTACTCAAACCATGGTTTTAGATTTATGGCCATCGACCATGTGAGAATTGACCTGAGGGGAGGCCCTAGAAACTTGAAACTTGAGGAACTAGAATTAAAATGGCGGGTGAAGTTGAATGCGTATAGCTTTCCTGGATTAAATGAGTCTTGCTCAATTGGAAGTTTACTAAAATTGAGCAGTCTAAAGAGATGACTGCTTTGGTTTTTTTCTTCTCCTTTGTTTGATTTTTTGAACCTTTTGACATTTCTAACCTCTTAATACTATTGTCAGTATGTTAGGCATAAAATTTGTAACCTAATGTAGGTCTAGTCTATTAAAAATTAATAATTAAAAATAGATTATACATATATAATTTTTGAGAACCCTACATTATGTCATATTATAAACATAATTTTCTCATCTTCCTATCGGAAGCTGAGTTTAATATTATTACCAATATGTATGACATGAAACTTGGAATTTAAATATGGGGTCCAGAGTATTGAAAATATAATAAAAATAAAAATAAAAATACAACACTATTTTTCGTAAATACTACATTTTTATACATATATATATAAAAAACATTTTATACATAAAAAATTTTTTGATAATTCATAAACAACTTTTATTAATTTTAAAAAAACATTTTAAAAAACTTTTTGTCTTCATATACATTTCTTACTTCATATACAAGACTCCTGTGATCTCTGTATCAGAAGTTAATAGCACTTTACATGCATACATATCTTCTGGTGTGTTTATGTCATCATAATATTGGTTACATATATTTTTTATGTACTGTGAAACACTTAATAATAATTTATTTAAATATTTTTAACAAAATTATACGTGTTTTAAATTAATAAGTGTATATGTTTTACGTTCCCTCTGCTTCTAACATGAATATAGGTATTACCCATTTGTTAACTGTTATGGGTGTTGTTGCTTTAAATTTGAGTTAAAGGAGCTACTTGTAAAATGTAGGTTGATTGTTCAGCCTTTTTAAATGGTTTATGTTGCTAGTTGCTGTGTTTCTGAAGAAGTCAGCTTATATGTGCTGACGAAAAGCGCTTAAAATAAATATACTCTTGTTGACTGCCTACTGCTGCTCACGGCTTGTTTTGTTTCACTAGTTTGTTTTTGCTCAAGTTTCACACTCCCTATACATGTTTGAAAACAGGTAGTGTCAAGTTAGGCATCCCTTTTACTGTATGTGTGAGTCAGAGAGAGGTGTCATTTCCATGGTTCCTACTGAGTCAGTGTATGTGCTATGCATTGCCTCTTTGCCAAGGCCAGGGCATACTGGGCATGCCTCCTTCTGCCTACTGGAGCAGGCTCAGGTTATTCCTCCTCTGAGTCATGCTGTGCCTGTGCAGACCTTGACAATGGTAGGGGGCTGTTTGGCCCTGCCCCATGCTGTTCCTGCTGCAGCTGTTTCCACAGGATCATATTGTGTAGCATGGCACATACCATAACAATTTGGGTACATGTAGTTGGTGAGTACTGCAAGGCTCCACCAGATGTGCCCAGGCACCCCAACCATGACTTGAGCATCCCAAACACACTCTCAATTATGTTTCTTGTTTGTGCGTGTGCCTCATTATGGAGTTCTTGTTCAGGTGTGTGTGTATTTCTGATGGGTGTCATCAGCCATGGTTCCAGAGCATATCCAGCATCCCCCACGATGTGACCCTCAGGGATGTCCCCACTGGAAAATCTCTGGTACAGCTGGGCCAGATGCCAAATGTGGGAATCGTGATAGCTTCCAGGGCATCCAGCACACACATTCATTATTATGCCCTGGGCATCACACACAAACTGGCAGTTGGAGGGGAAGCCCTTGCGGTTGATATAGACCCTACCCCGCTCACTGGGTGGTGCTTTGATGTATATGTGCGTGCAGTCTATTGCACTCACTACCTCAGGGCATTCTGCTATTTGGTGGAAAAGACGCATATTGCTGGCCAATGCCTCACGGGAATTGGGGAAATATATGTGGTCACTGACATGTGCTGACATGGCTTCCAGGAACTGGTGGAGTACCCTGGATGCTGATGCCTGTGAAATCCCCATCATATCACCAGCTGGTCTTTGGAAGGTACCTGTAGCTAGTATTCTTAGGCCTACACATACCTTGGAATCCACTGGGATGGGTTCCCCTTTGTTGGTTCTGTGTGTGAAGCGAGGCCAGCAAAGCTCAACAATTTGCTGTAGGAGATCTGTGTCCACCCTATAGCGCTCCACTATCTCCAGCTTATGTAGCCCCTGGTAGGTTACCCTGGGTTTGCACTCACTTCTCCGTCTCCTCACTGTGGGTTGCTCAGCAGCATTCACAACATCACCACCATCAGCACCTTGCACATGTTGGTTTATGATAGCAAGAGCAGCCCCTAACATTTTGTCTGACTTAAGCTTTTTAAGCTTTCTCTCTTTGCATATTGCAGTGTTGCAGAGTTCTTGAGAAAAAACAGGGAGGAACGGTGTTTGCAGAGTTTAAAGTGCTGGGCTGGGATGGTCTAGTCTGCTGCCTGTGTAATTGGCTGATTCTGATATATTTCACCTGGCAGCTCTGCTACTTCTCTTTGGTTAACTTCCTACCACTTCTTTTCCTTCCTTTTGCCTTTCTGTTTCCGCCCGGGGCAGCGCCACGCAAACAAGCGCAAATGCGCGCACATGGGCGTACATGAGTGCACATGCTGTGTGCATGTTTTCAAGGAGTTTCCTATCTTTTAACAGTGTGCACCTTTGGTTTGAGATTTTCAAATAGGACAACTGTAGGCACACCTCTTGCAATCCTGAGCAACTCAAAGCAAACACAAACCACTTTGCTCCAATTAGCTTACAGCCTGTCTGACACACCCCCTCATGATGTCACCTATATTCTACTCTTCTGCTCACCTACTCCTACTCTTACACTCTTGGGACATGCCTCACATGCTGGGGAAAATTGGTTTTTACTATCCTTATCCTCATTTGCATAGGATTGCCTAGTACTGCATGGTTACATCTCTCACACTGAGATTCCCCCCTTTAGCAACCACTACTCAGTGGCCATGTTGTCTTCAGCCTGCCATTCACCTGCATAGCAGAATAAGCTTTTTAGTGAAAATGCCTATTTTTGTTTTTTTTTTTTTAATTATTTTCTTGTTTTTATGAGCACCGCATGTTTGCGTGGTGCTGCGTTATGCTTAAACATCGGAGATTGGGGAAAAAAAGTTAAATTGTTATAATTTTAAACATTATATAATGCCAATGGCCTTATATTTGGCCATTGGTATGCTTCCTCAACTGTATGCATCCTTTATTTGGAGCTGTCATAGCTCAGTTTAGCTATTTGCAGAAATGAACTCCGTTACCAACGGAGTACATTTCTGCAGCTAACACTAATCTTCCACGGACAGGTTGCTGTTTCCTGGATCGTAAATTTACCTCATTTGCATGGCTTTCACCAGCAAATGAGGTAATTTCCATACCATGACGCTGTCCGTGCAAGAGTAGCTTTAGCAGCTCTTGTGCACGCCCCTGCCGGCTGCACCTGGATCGCACGGCAGACATATTGCCGGTGTGAGCACCTACACTCTTCTTGCACTCCGTGCAAGCTTTCGTAAATCCGGGGGATAGAGTTTTATGTCCGAAAAATCTTTCACTGGCGCAAAAAAATTTTCTCTGTCTTTAAAACTTTTAGCATACCAATGTTCTTTATGCAGTAGATAAATATATCTTATATTTATTGATCATTTCTATCATTGTAGTTGTATCATGTTGATCTTCAGAATATAACCACAGAGTAATTACATGCCTGAAGTCAGAAAGATTACATTGCCTTTTTTGTAATGAGAAAGTGTCCAGACTTGAATTTTTTGAGCATATATCTCTGAAGTAACAGCAACTCTGGTAAGTTAAAAGCTTTTGATTTTATTATGGTCCTGCTACTCAGTCCTGTTGATGTCAATGAAAGTCTTCAGTGGTTCTACAATTAATTAGGCTGATAAAACTCTTTCCCAGTCAGCTCAATATCATCAGTCCTGACAGATACACCTCTCAGAATTGATAAGATGCATCTTTAGGTCCTCAGACTTTTAATTTACTCTAATAATGTCATTGCATGCTGGTTACCCTTGAAGTTGTTACTGAGGCCATCACTTTAGCTATTATCTATAGTCATCTTGACACAAGGATTCCCACTTAGTTGTTCACACAAAAAAATAAAATAAGAATAAAAGAAAGTTCCCTGCACACCACAGCAATGTATCTCTCTTTAAGAAAATTGTACTTACATTAACATTGATATATCCAAGGCCAAAATATCAACTCTTGTTCAACAATGTAAAAGATCAATGCAACTGAGATAAACAGTCTTAACAATATTGCAATTTATGATATACGAGTGCATGTAAGGCAAATTGTTCAATCGGAAATATGGCTGTGTGTTTATTAACTAAAATATGCAGCCAGTATCTTTGGTTTAGTCTTATATTGCTAGAAAACAGTCTCTGATAGTAGCCTTATCTTGATTCCTTCTGACAGAAGTACTTTTGAGCTTTTTCTCCATTGGTATTCTTCACTATAATTATGTTCTCTCTCTTTCCTATGGTCACCATTCTGGAGAGCTTCACCACCTGCACCACCTTAATAATGTATGCTATCCCTAACCATGCACCTGTTCCTAACTCCAGTCTTACACTTTACCTTATGATAAACCTTTTCCATAACATGACCACCAAACAAGACACTCAGACACCCTTCACATACAGCAGTATCCATACACTATACTAATCCTATCATCTTCCCTAGCATTTACTCTAACCCAAAGCTGCAAACACTCCACCTTTAAAACTGAACCTTTCAGTACATCCAAAATTTTGACATTAAAACACAATCCCAAAATTAGCACACTTGATCTTCCCCATTTACAGTATTACTAGCACTCATCAAAGAAAGCTTTCAATTGGATTCCAAATTTCCAAAGCAGTTCATGATGTTGATAAACCACTCTGCAAACTGAGTAAAGTGCATTCATATATAGATATGTGTTGACTTTCTCAACATACACACACACACGCACACACACACACACACACACACACACACACACACACACACACACACACACACACACACACACACACACACACACACACACATATATATATATATTTATATGTGGGTCTACTTCATTTGATCAAAAGACCATTTGGCCTAAACCTATTTGATCGAAATTTCATTTGATTGAAAACCAGTATTCAAGGCATAAAACTGGGATTTGTCCCCCTCCCCAATATTGTGTGACCCTGGAGTTGGTATATATAGTTAGGGGGAGTGTGGGGAGGTACAGCCCCCCACATTGGGGGATTGTGGGGGCAAAGCCCCCCACCTAGTTTCCTTTAAAAGAAGAAAATAAACTAAAAAGTACAGATTTAAAATGAAAATAGGTGGGGGGCTTTGCCCCCCACACCATCTAACTATATATACCAACTCCAGGGTTGCACAACATTGGGGAGGGGGTCAAATCACTGTTATTTACCTTGAATACTGGTTTTCGATCAGATGAAATTTCGATCAAATGGGTTTAGGTCAAATGAAGTAGACCTATATATATATATATATATATATATATATATATATATATATATATATATATATATATATATATATATATCCTTACTTCCCCAAGTAAACCCCTCTTCCTCTTTCTTTTTTGTCTTGCCCTCATCTGAGTTCTTTCTGCTTGATCCTTCACCTTTCTGTTTGACATATCTACCCACTTGTTCTCCATTTATAGTGTAAAACAGTAGTGACTTTGTTGTGTATTCATTATCTTGGACTCTCTGCTGCGGTTGTAGCAGCTCATCATTACATCATTTCTAAAAAAATGTACATGCTCTTTAAATACATATCTGCTGTATACTGAATACCTGTTATTAACTATGTTTTGCTACATCCTACTATCAGTTTCACTGTAGGCTGGTGCTGGTATTTACTCTCTCGTTACCAAGGATTTTAACCTCATTGCCAACTGAGTTTCCAGACCCCAAACCCTATATGTACTGTTCTCTAACAAGTCCTTGTCTCCTGTCTCTCTAAGTTGCCCATTTTATTACCTTTTCCTATATGCATCATTTCTCACTCCAGTTATACCTTCTCTGGCCTTCCTATATATCTCTTCTGACTACCTACCTGGTGTGATATTGGTGTCCCCCTTCACATTACTCATGCAATTTTCTTCTCCTGTTTTATTGTTTGTTTGCCATTCTTCACTGGTTCCATATCCATTGTGAAGGCTACCAGCCTAGCTAGATAGAATTTTGTAGATAATTCTATGTCATTGTAGATATTAATATAATCCATAGGCTTGATTTACAAATGTAAAGAAAACTAAATGTAAGAAAACTGTGTTATATGTTCTGAGCTTCAAAAATATAACCACAGTGCACCCTGCTGGAAGAAAGCTGATAAGTGAAGCATTTTGTGATCGTTTGATCTCAAGATCGGAGACAGGATGTCTGGACTAAATAATTCTTTCTATTGTCTTAGGACAAGAGTTAGTTACTAGGTTTTATATGTAAAGTGTCCTTTAATGCTGTGGTTTCCTGCCAGGTGCAAGATTACAAACAAATGTTAAATTTTGAGTTCTGTGAGTCTGGGAAGCTTCAGCAGAGGTGTCAAAAATTATGTAATGTGAAATGACTCAGCAGTAAGGTATATATCAATTTAAGACTATCTCAGGCAGAATGATTTGAGCATTTTGGATTTTGTCTGAAGCTGACATCAGCTCATCAGCACTTGATTGCTATGTATGTAAATAGATTTTAGAACTTAGTATTTTTCTTAGAGATAGATAGAAATAGTAAGATTAGTCTAGCTGTTTTCTATATTTATGTCATTCTATCCTGCAATATTGTTTTAAAGCATTTTCCTGCGATCTCTGAACAGTTGATTAGCACTGTGTTGAATTCATGAGATTTGTCTTGTGTTTTTATTATTTATTATTAAATATCTTTTTAACTTTTCAACTGTGACTGTTTTGTGTTGAGGTAATTTAAGTTATCGAGTACTTGCATGTATTTGGTGATACTGTCCAAGCCACTCCAATAATCTTGCTGCTCAGTCACACTTACTGTTTGGATAATGGTAATATTACACATGAAATTGGTCACCCTTTGGGAAGGGCCTTATAGTAGCTGATAATAGTGGTTGGTGGCGGTGATTTCTACCTTATAGTCTGGGCAGAAATGGGGCACAGCTGGCGAACCTGTGCCAGCCTTCCCCAGGAGTGTCTATGTGTCTGTATATAAATCAATTCTTAAAGTGTGTGTGTGTCAACTGCTTGGGCATGGACACAAAGCACTGGTTAGACAGAGAGGGCTCTGGAGGTTTCGGCTTGACCACTAGGCTGAGATCTGGACCATATAGCTGTGCCAGTTGGGAGTCTTATTGGAGATCTGGAGAGAAAGGGAGGAACCAGCCCCATACTGACTGTTATCCATGTGTGCTCTTAAGGGAAATTGTACTTTACTGTGTGTTTACTTGTTATCCCCCCCCCCCCCCCCAATGTGCATGCCCCTCACTGGTGCTAGTGGTGAGGATTGAGGTTCCTTGATTACTGGGCCAGTGCACGGGAATCACATTTTAATTGTTTGGCAGGGGCTGGATAGCCATATCAAATATTAATTGTTTGATAGTGGTGAGTTAGCCACATCAGGTACTAAATGGCTTGTAGTGGTGTGAATAGTGAATTCCTGTAGCTTGCGTACAGTGATCACTGAAGGTGTTCTGTACTCTAAATCAGCCATGCAGTGAATATTCAGAGTTCAGATTACAATTGTTTTATTTCTTTTGTTAGCTTAGTTAGTCAAGGAGAGCAGGCAAGCATGTAAGCAGAGGAGTATGGCAAGCTGACAAGGAGCTAGTTGGCTTACATGTGCCAGGCTAAGGGCTGCTGCATGGAAACCTGACTAAAGCAGACATGACTGCAGCTCTGGTCCCAGTTGCATCAGAGAATAGCAACCAGGAGGATGATCAAACTGGCCTTGGAGATGTTCAACACTCAGAGAATGGAAAGCTTAATCTTTCCGCAGAGGACTTAAAAATCCATCTGGAGCTAAAGAGATTTGTGTTGGAGGCCAGGCATTTGAAAAAAAGAAGTAACAGAGAGCCTGAGACATCTACAGGCTTAGGAGAATGAGAACCTGCTATGCTTGAAAGCTGAGGTGAAGTAGAGGCAGAGGCAGCACGAAAAGGAGATGCTTACTCTTCACTAGAGTCAAGGCAGTAATGGAGAAGGAAGTAACCAGATGCTAGAAGCACAAAAGGTCAGTAAATGTCTTCCACAGTTTACAGAGGGGGATAATTTTGATAGTTTCAATCATATGTTTGGGAGGGTATGTAAACAGTATGATGTTGACTAAAGGCTTTTGGTACAGTTCCTGAACCCCTTACTCCATGGTAAAGCTTTAACTGTGTTGTCCAAGATATCCAATCATGAATTTTTTGATTATACTGCTGTTAAGAATTGTTTGCTAGAATATTTTAAGCTAACACCTGAAGCTTATAGGAAAAGTTTTGTGAACATAAACGCAAGGTAGATGAAAGTGTGTATGAATATGTTGCTGAACTAAGCACTTATTTTCATAGATGGGTAAGTGGATGTCAGGTCACCACTTTTGAAGGGTTGGCAGACCTTTTGGTGAGGGAACAAACCCTTAGCACTTTGCCTGGGGACATGAGGATCTGGTTAGCTGATAGACAATGTGCTACGTCAGATGAGTTGGGAAAGAAGGGGGACCTATACATAGGAAGCAGGGCATCACTGCAGAGGAAAGGGACAAACAGTGCTGCTCATGGGTCTAAAGAAACCCATGGTGGGCAGTCCAGACTGCCGCAACAGAATCTGAGAGTATCAGCGGAAGCCACTAGTCCAGGTACACATCCAGGACCTAGGGTTAAATATTTTGAATGCAACCAATGGGGCTATATGATGTACAGATGCCCATGGAGGCAAGGTGGGGAACAAAAAGTGAGGGAGCCAGTAAGTGAAAAAGACAAAATGCCAACTGTATGTTGTTTTGAGAAAACAAGGGTACCAAACTACCACAATAAGTTATATCATATTGTAGTGAATTGCAAAGAGACCATTGCTAAGAGAGACACAGCCTCTGACATAACCATTGTGAAGCCTGCAATGGTTACTGAGAAGCACTTCTTGCCTGGGCAGTCTACTTCAGCCAGAGCTTTAGGAGGGACCCCATTCCAAATACCTTTGGCTAGGGTTCACCTTGACTGGGAGGGTGGAAAAAGAAACCAGCAAGTAGGTGTGTTTAGGGATATCCCTGTAGATGTCCTGATAGGGAATGATTTTGATAATGCAGTACCATATGATCATGCAGTTGCACACAGCCTGGCTTGGAGACAACCATGTGGGTCTGGTAGCCTTGGGGAGACCCAGATAGACCACACAGTGACTGCAAGGGCGGAGGTGAGTAGTAGTACCCAGGCTGACAGTGAGGCACCTCTGCCAGAGGATACCAGAATTCCTGTGGAAGGGGGGCTGGGAAGGGATACAAAGGCAGAATTGAAACAGGCTCAGCCCTCAAACCCTACATTACAGGGTCTGAGGCAGGTAGCTAGTGAGGAACATGATTCTCAATGGAAGGGGGAATCTGTATACTGGGACAAAGGGTTACTGTATAGATAGTGGACCCCTGAGGGACGGCTAGAAGTTGAGAGAATACAACAGTTGGTAGTGCCTAGAGCCTACCATCTGACACTTCTATCCATAGCCCATGATATTCCCTTTGCAGGTCATATGGGCATAAAACATACAAAGAGACATATTATGCAGAACTTGTATTGGCCTGGAATTTCCAGAGATGTAAAAGGGTACGGGATCTGTGAGCAGTGCCAAAAGTTAGGCAAGGCAGAAGACGAGGTGAGAGCTCCTTTGATGCCTTTGCCTGTGATTGAGGAGCCATTTCAGAGGGTAGCTACGTATATTCTGGGACCTTTGAGTACCCCAAGTTCCACAGGTAAAAAGTATATCTTAGCGGTAGTAGATTATGCTACAACATACCCTGAGGCAGTGGCTTTGTCCTCCATTGAGGCAGAAAAGGTGGCAAATGCTTTGTTAGAGATTATCAGCAGGCTAGGTTTACCAAACAAAATACTCATTGCAAAGGTGAATATTTCATGTCAGACCTGCTGGCTTGGAGGAAATGAATGGAGGAAATTTAAGCAAATTTCTGACTTGGGACCTCTCTTTAAGGATTCTTTAACATCTATTTATAGAAAAGAAAGGAATTTCAAAAACCTGTTTGAATTTGGAAGTTCTTCTATATCACATTTTATTAGCACAAGGGTAGAGACATTCAAATGTGATGCATGTTCCCAGTGCTCCCATATTATTGATACCACTTCATTGGAAATAAAAAGTAGAGATAGAATTCTTACGAGTAGGTGTTTTGCCAATTGTAATACGAGTGGAATAGTGTATCTGGCGTTGTGTAAGACATGTAATTCATTTTATATTGGTAAGACAGAGAGAAAATTAAAAACTCGTATTTATGAACATATGTATGAAATAAGTAAGGCAAATACAAACAATGCTCTTTTTCATCACAAGTTAATATGTTCACAAGCTTTATTTTTATTTTTTGTTTTGGAGGTGGTGCCAAAATAAATCAGAGGGGGCATGTGGGAAACAAAACTTGAGTATCGTGAGCTTTATTGGCAAATAGTATTAGAAGCCACCACATATCCTGGGCTGAATGACATGCTTTCCATTCTTCCTGTATTAAAAATAAGATCTGCCAAGTTGTAATTGACATCGTTGTCCACTAGGAGGCATTTATGGATTTTTTTTTTTTTTACTGCTTTTACTACAGTATATTTAATGTTTTTTTGGATCGTATTATTCAGTAACAACATATATTTATAATGAACTTTTATCATGTTTCTTGTTCATCATACTCAGTACAATTTCATTATTAATCAAAGATTTTATGGTTTAATTCCAGAGTTTTAAACTAATATGGTTCTATATGTTCTACGTTTTAAATATACATATTTATGATTTTAAGGTGATTGGCCCTAATGTATATTAATTGTAAGCATTAATTGGTTCTTTTTCCAAGCCACCCATTCAAATGTGGTATTTAATCAACTCTTTGCAGTTATTTCATTATTACATCTGATGAAGTGTTGAACGAAAACGTATTTGTGATTTTTTTCAGCGTTAGCGTGTTATCATGTGGGATTTGTGCAATAAATTACATTCCTTTTTCGTGTTCTCTCCCTTCATTGGACTTCCACAGTGAATTGTTTGTGTTACTAGTTTGTGTTTGTTCACTGTCATCTCCAATTTTGGTTTTGGTAACAGACTATACACCCCTGGGATCATGTGTACCATAACCATACAGCCAGGGGGTGGGGGATCCTGTCCATTTTGATAGCTGCGAGACCTGTTGGGGGAATTGAATGGTGTTAAATTGTCACATTAACATGCCCTCTTTAGATCACTAAGTGTCCCTATCACCCTCCACAACCCCAGTCTTCAACAGCTTCCAGCAACTCTGCCTGGAATTGCTTCATTGTTTATGCTTGACAAATGTTCAGTTACTTCATCAATGGTGCGGGGAAAGCCAACATACTGTAGCTATGCTTCTAATTGCCCTTGGGCAGATAGGTAGTAGGCTATCTGTGAACCTCTAACATGCAGGCCATCACAGCCATAATATGTGAATAAACAGACCTTCAGATCACAATATACAGTGAGAAATCACCATGTAGTCAGGAAACAGTTAGGTACAGCAAGAATATACAGAACACTGATACTTAGTCACGCCAAAAGCCTATCTTGGAAACTAGAAGACTTGTATAAGTTTAAGGCTTTCTATTGCTTACCAGAAGGTTACCTACAGGGGAGATGAAAAACAAGCACATATGGGGAACATGCATGCAGAGATACCATACCGGCTTATGTGTCAGCCTTAGGCTTTGGAATACTGGCCAAGGCTATTGGCGCCCCCATGGTGCCTTATTTATGAGAGTCTCAAAGGTGAATACCAGCTCCATAAACAGCACAATAGCAGATTCAATGAGGGTTATGCTACTCAACATCAGGGGTTGTGATCATAACATGCATGCACTCACAGCAATCCTCAGGATGGACAACATCAACATCTGTGCAGTAACTGAAATCTGTCTTAAGGCTCCTGAGAGCACACCAGCACAACCAGACTACAACCCATACCACACATTTCAGCCACAGAACATGGACTGTCAGACATGGAGGGGCTGTATCCATATTTATCAGGGATACCTACACCTCTAGGTTAGTAGGGCAGCATGATACCTCTGAGATCACCCATGTGCAGCTAACATCAGCCACAACTGCAGTGTAAACTGTGGCCTGCTATGGATCACCCTCCATGACCCAGGACCTCCACTCCACCTACCTGGAGACAGTGGAGAACATGACAGTCCTAATGCACACCCTGACATTGGTCGATGTCAACTACTATACCATTAACTGGGAAACTCACTTCCAGGCCAAGCACTTCCTGGAATTTATCACCTCATATGCCCTGTATCAGGTGGTAACCTCCCTAACCTGAGGTGGAAACTACTAAAAGTGGTCATCACCAACATGGGCAACAGGTGCACCACAGCGGAGGTTAACCAGTCACTGGTTAGATCTGACCATGAACTATTCACTGTTTCCACACCCAAGCATCTCCCCCACCCACGGATACCACAGTATATACCTTTCCTACAGCTAAATTTACAGTACTAGAGACAGGGGTGGGGGGTTTCACAGCCACCATGCTAAGGGGAAACACTGCTCAAGATACAGACAGATTTAGAAATGCAGTCTATAAGCACCTACATGGATGTATGGATCATGCCATCACTGGTAAACCAAGATTCACTCCTCCTAGACAAGGACACCAGTTTGGTGGACCTCTGCAATAAACAGGATATACTACAGAAGTAGGACAGTGTTCCAGACACATAGCAAATCCCACGAAGGGCAAACATCCATGGCCACTATTAGTATGATATGTAGGTCCCTCATGACATCATCCAAGGCTAACAACAGCAGGAGAATGTGCAAGGATTCAAAAGATAACAACAAAGCCTTCTTTGGCTATGTCAAGGATCTATGTGGTGGCACACAGATTTGCACTGTGCCTGTGAAATATAGCACAAAAATATGCTGACCCTACTGATATCACCAACATCCTTACAGATACATTCAGTGCATACTTCACCCACTAAAGAACCCATAACACTACCCGAAATGTACAGTATCCCACACATCAGAGACATACAGGTGGAAATGGCCCTCTCTAACAGCAGAACACAGCATCAATGGAGGTAGATGTTGTCCCAGACTACATCTTGCAAACTGTACAAGACAACCTGCACCCCCCCCTTATTAAGCTTTCCTACCTCAGCCTCTCCACAGGCTACATGCCCATACAATGGTGATGGTGCGTGGCAACAGTTATTCCACTCCATCACGGTGGAATCACAACTGACCATGGTAACTACCATCCCATAAGCCTGACTAGCCTGGTCTGAAATGGTATGGTGCACATCCTCATGGCACTCATTAACAAAGACATTGGTAACCTCCGAACACGTAACCCAACCCAGGTCAGCTTGATTGAGTGCAGTTCATGCCTACTGAACATGTTTGAAGTCTTACATACAGTCACCAAGACATTAGATGACAGGGGAGGTGGTTCACACATACTACCTGGACCTCACCAAGGCTTTTGATACCATGCCCCACTCAGGTATTATTGATAAACACACCAGCTTGTACATTCACTCATAGATCACAGGTTGGGTTGCCAATGGGCTTACAGACAGAACCCACATGGTATGACTAGCGTTCTCCAGGTCCAACTCTTGACCAGTCATGACTGGTGTCCCACAGGACTCAGTCATGGGAGCCCTACTGTTTGGCATATACAGCTCAGAGGTACAGGCAAACACAGGTGGACTATGGCAGACCATGTTTGGCAATGACTGCGAAGTGGGAGCCATGATTGATAGTCCAGCTGACACAGACATCCCTCAAGGGACCTCATGGAGAATGTCACAGTGTGCCAACGACATGGCCTCCAGCCAAGTGCCACTAACTGCATGGTCATTCCATTGTGGAATTGGCACCCACATATTAACACATAAGTGGCAGCCACTTTAATATAGACGAGGTAATGGGGTATCTGGGGACCAAGGTAGATAGTGATCTCCCTTTTGACAATCATATCTCCACAGTAGTTAGGAGATCCTTCTATGTAGGCCATCTGATTACTAAAGGATTCCCATCTAGACATACTGGGGTTATAGTGCCCCTTTACTCATCACTCATCAGTCCCATCATAGGGTATAATAACCCATGTGGGAGGTACCTCAGAAGACACTTCCAACAGCTGGGGGGTCCACAAATGTACCTCGCCAAGGGGAATACTGGCCTCCAACATATGGCCTATGCATCCAGACTGAATAAACTCCTGATTTACTCAGTGGCATCTCGTTTACCCAGAGATGATCTCCACACTGGCCAACACAGCCATGTTGAACTCAGGCTTGATGGAAATGCTCCACCTATGGGAATCCATACCACAGTGAGCCACACACTGTAGTGAGCTGAACCTTGCGCAACAATAACTGGAAGATGCTGGAGGGACAGCTTCCTGTCACAGACACTCCCCATACTTTGGAACAACATCCCTAACTACATTATACAGAGCACCTCCCTAACACTCTGCAAGAGAAACCTTGGAGTGTGGATGGGCAACAGTAGATGCACTCCAGGGATCCCAACATTGGCTCTGTTCCACAGAGGGACAGTTAATGAATCAATGGGGTGGCAAAAGCTGACACATTTTGGCTGGGCTTACAAATGGCCTCTGGCAGTTGGCCAAGTACCTACCTATGAATCTATACATACAGTAGCTGCATATGCTAATAGCTTAATTTACTGTTCAGGTGTTGACTTACCTTGTGCCAATGGCAGTTGTGTGTGCAATAGTTGAGGGCTCCCTATGTTGGAGACACACAGTAGACTGCCTATACATGACAATTTACAGGTGGTCTTTTGTGTGTGCCATCCATTTTTACTGTGTGTGCAGGTGGAGAAAGGTGTCAGTCCCTAGGTGCCTACTCTGTCAGTGCGTGTGCTATATGTTCCCTCTTTGCCAAAGCATGGGCATACTGGCCATGCCTCTGTCGGCCTCCTGGGGCTGGCTCAGGGTGTTCCTGATCTGAGGTACCTCTGTGCCTGTGGGGCCCTTGGCAATGGTGGTGGGCTGCGAGGGCCTTCACCATTCTGTCCCTGCTGCAGCTGTTTCCGCAGGACCATATTGTGTAGCATGGCACACACTATGAAAATGTGGGCACGTGTGCCTGGAGAGTACTGCAAGGCTCCACCAGATATGTCCAAGCAACGGAACCATGATTTCAGCGTGCCAAACACACACTCCATGATGATTCTGGTTTGTGCGTATGCCTCATTATGGCGTTCCTGCATGGGTGTGTGTGCATTTCTGATGGAATCATCATCCATGGTTCCAGTGCATAGCCAGCATCCCCCACCAGGTGGCCATCTAGGATGTCCCCCCTGGCAAATAACTGATACAGCTGTGAGGCATGCCAGATGTGGGAGTCATGATAGCGTCCAGGGCTGCCAGCACACACATCCATGATAATGCCCTGGGCATTGCACATGACCTGGCACTTGATGGAGGGGTATCCCTTGTGGTTTATGTAGTGCCTACCCTGCTTACCGGGTGGTGACTTGATGTGTATGTGCATGCAGTCTATTGCACCCAGTACCTCTGGGTATTCTGCCACATGGTGGAAGAGGTGCATATTGCTGGCCAACTCCTCCTACATTCGGGGGAGGTATATGTGCTCATTGGCATGTGGTAACATGGCATCCAGGAACTGGTGTAGTACCCTGGATGCTGATGCCTGTGAGTTCCCCATGATATCCCCAGTTGGTCTTTGAAAGGTACCTGTTACTAGTATTCTCAGGCTTACACATACCTTCGTATCCACTGGGATGGGTTCCCCTCTGTTTGTTCTGGCTCTGAGGCATGGCCGGCACAGCTCCACAAGTTGCTGTAGGATGTCCCTGTCTACCCTGTAATGCTCTACTATCTCCAGATCATGTAGCCCCTGGTAGTTTACCCTGTTGTCTGAACACTCTCCTCCTCCTCTGGTGCCTGAGGTGGTCATGTGCATCATCCTCCACACCACCTTCAGTCTCCAACACATGCTGGTGGATCAAAGCTATGGCAGCCCATAACATGTACATATTAAAAGTTCCACATCTGTATACACCACTGGTGCAGAGTGTATGGGAATACCCAAATGTGTGTGAGGTGCTTTCACACTTTATAGTATCGTGCTATGGATGCTGCTGATGTCAGTGGGTGTTTATGAGCTATTCCAGCTGCAGCATGTCTTAATTATGGGTTTTGCAATGAGTACTGCAAGTGTGGGGCCTTTACTGTGGAGATCTACTTGCCTGCTTTGATTAATCTGTTGCCCTTTAATTCACTTTTAGACCTGGATCCCCTCCCATTATCAGGCATGCATCCACATGCCGTCTTTCGTGTTTTGTACTTTCCCTACCCAGTCATGGCAAAATGTGCCTTGTAGCTGATATACTGCATATCGGCTTTGTTCTGCTTTGACACTTTACTGTTTTCTTTGCAGTACAGCCCCTCCCCTTCCCTGTTCTGCAGGTAGTTGCTTGCAGCCTTGTTAGCTGTTGTCAATGGCCCACTGTAGGCTCCTAGGTGTTAATTAGTCATTTGTACTGCAATTTCACTGCTGCAGCATTTCCTTATTTCTTTCCTATATCCTTCCTGTTTCAGCTGCAGTGCACACTGCACATACCCATATACCAGGTTTATGCGCATTTTCATCACCGTTCAAATGCATACTCGGTTGTCTTGTGTACTCTCAGCTAAGCATAGCTATGACCAATTCGTCACACCCCTATCCTGCACCTTTGCCTAGTTAGGGGCAGACTAATTTAGCAATTCTCCAATGTGCTTACAGCAATGGTGACACACCCCTCTCTTGATGTCATCTTTATCTCAAGGGCACACCTCGGTGTTATAACGCTATGCTGTGAGGTGCATCCTTACACCAGCGGGGAATCTGCGATTCACTATTACTCCTCTCATTTGCATGGCATTGCCTAATAATTCCTAGCTACTGCGCATAACACTCTCACTGCCCCTTATCAACCCTTGCGCCATAAGTATGGTGTAGTATACCTGCCACTGACTATTATGGGGAAATTTTGATATATGTTTCATTGCAGTTTTATTCTATATTTTTATATATTCCTTGCGATCCCCTTTGTGCACTGCTGCCCTGCGCTTCCACATTGTGATAGTGTGACTATAAATATTAAATGTTAATTTTATATTTTGTACATTTTTTTTATGTCAATGGCTATATATTTAGCCATTGGCATATATTAACAATATAATACATGTGTTTGGTCAGCTGTCATGGCTTCGATTTTATGTTTGCAAAAATGTAAACCATTTTCTACGGTTTATATTTCTGCATGCTTACACTACACCTGCCCCACTTCCTGAATCGCTACATACCTTCATTTGCATGCTACACTGCTGCACATGGGGTAATTAGCATACAAGGCTGGGGAGTTGTGCGGGCGTAGCATAAGCAGGTAGTGCATGTGGAAATAGCTCTTACCTGAATTGCTCGGCAGCCATCTTTGGTGTTAGAACACCGATGCTACACCTGCACCTGGTGCAAGCTTCATGAATCCTGGGGTTAATCTATTGCTGTAGATTTTAACTTTATTATACTCTGTATAGACTCAATTTACTGTAGCCAATGGACATCCATTCAGGAGCAGATTTTATTAAATTCTTATAAGTTTATCAACTATGATAAATTAGAAATATGTAACAATCCTTTCATCTGGTTAATACAATTTACCTTAGGATGAAACTCATTTTGGTCTATAGACTCTGCATACATGGAATCAATTCTTAAAGCAGTTAAGAAATATGTTTTTAAAACTCTGTTAATATCAAAATGGAAATTTCTGTGCTTTCTATTGCACACATCTCTAGATTTAAGGCAACTCAAAACAATGTTTAAATTAATTCACTTAAAAGGAATGGATTAGTATTATTATCTGATTGCTCCGAAAAAGGAAAATCTAAGTTGCAGAACATTTAATGAAAGATTATTAGTTGGATGAATTTGTTGACCAGTTAATATTATCCACCAGTAAGAAATTAAATAAATGTGTAGATAATATGAGTGAAGAGAAATAGAACACTATTCCCCCATTATATGAATATATGAATGCTATTATTGAAGGTAAATTGGCCTACAAAGAGAGCTTGTCCAAGTTATATAAGTTCATTATAAATAATGATGATATCAACTTTTTACTTAAATCAGTTAGTAAAACTTCTTCAAGTTTATACTGGAAAGTTTTATGCAGAAATATATACATAGAATGTTTGTTATGGCCTATAAAATCTCTGGGAGATTCAATAGAGCAGATGCAGTGTTTTTTCACTGTGTCTGCATCGCAGTTAGATGCACACACAGACATGGAAAATGTTTAATTCACTAAGCCCCATGTAGAGGTGCTCACCCCCACAGACACCAGTTAAATAACATAGCATGCTAATCAGGTGCATAAGCAGCTGAGTAGCGTGTAACGGAAGTCAAGAAACATGCTGGAGCAATTCAACATGGTAGGAAGCAATCGTGTAGACTCTGAGCTGGTGTTCTGTCTGAATTTGAAAACTTTTTGAATACAGCCACTGAACCATGCCTCTCAATCTCTTTGTGCTAAAAGTCTGGATAAAGCCTGATAAAATGGGGGGGGATGCCCAAAAATAGGGACAATTTTTAAATATTGCTCATATAAAATTAGCAAGTAGCTGCAACAGGGTTTGTGTTAACATGCACTTTTCCAAAGGATTTGAATTCTGAAACTCAAATGTATGTCATTATTTAGTGACTTCAATCCTCAGATCATCCCAGTGATTTGCCAGAAAAAACACAAATTTTATGAGGAACATATCAAAAATATAAGGCAAAAATCTGGATATTCTGTGAAAATCTGGACAGTTGAGAGGTATGCATAGAATTAGTCTACACGGCATATCTCTCCACCTTTTAGAGCAAGACATCTGGAGAAAGACATCAATAATGGGGTGCAAAGGGCTAGAAAAGAAATAGGGGCACTTTTTAAATATTGCTCATACAAACTTATAAAATTAATAGAACAGGTTTACCAAATGCAGATTGTCTGGCCCGCCCCAAATGAACAGTGCACATCATAAGTAATGCAGACCATACCTCTCAATCTCTTAGGGCAAGAAATCTGGACAGAGCCATAAATAATGGGTAGAAAAAGGGCCAGGAGTAGGAACACATTTTAAGTATTGCTCTTACAAACTTAGAAAATTGGTAGAACAACAGGTTTATGGAATGCAGCTTTGCTGCCCCAACCCCAAATGAACAGTACATATCGTAAGTAATGCAGACCATACCTCTCAACCTCTTAGGGCAAGACATCTGGACAAAGCCATAAATAATGGCGGGAAAAGGGCAAGAAAAAGGGATACTTGTTAAATACCGCTCTTACAAACTTAGAAAGTTGATAGAACAAGAGGTCTGCAGCAGCACTAGTTAACAGCTTTGTGTACCACTTGACCTGTTACACGATACCTCTCAGCCTCTTAGCACAAGAAATCTGGACACATTTTAAATATTGTATTATTAACTTAATTAACTAAGAAAGTTTCTAGAATAGCAGGTTTGTGTTAGGATGCATTTTCTGGAGGTTATTAGCAATGGAACTCAAATGTGATGTAATTATTTAGGGACTTTAATCCTTAGTTCATCCTAGTGATCTCTGCCCCCCCCCCAAAAAAAAAAAAAAAAATATATATATATATATATATATATATATATATATATATATATATATATGCTTATGAGGAACAGAACAAATTTATGAGGCAAAGACTGGACATTCGACAAACATTTGTACATTGGAGAGGCATGCTAGAGCAAAGGCTCAAAACAGGAGCAAATGTAATACCCGCCACTCTGTGTTCAACATTCATCCCTGATTCAGTTTCCCTAGCTACACAGTTGCTAACCATGTATATTCAGGGCTGTCATCATATTGAATACGCAAATGAGGTCTGAATTCATTAGAATTGCTGAATCCCAAAACGTTGGATCCATGTAGGGATGTTCACATCATGTAAGCACTCCCTCAGTGTTTTGTATTTATGAGATAGAAACTGTGATTGCTTACATCATCAGGTGGGTGTGTTAGGTTACACTTAGAAAGTGTTCCATGTATGTCTGTCAAGGTTGGAAATCCAAGTAAGCAGTGCACAATTCACAGGTTCTGTTTCATTAACATCCTACCTACTCTTCATTCTTTTGCAAACTGTGTTTTCTCTGTCATGTTTTTAGAATTATTCAGTATAAAAGAAAAGAAAAGAAAAGAAAAGAAAAGAAAAACATTAAATAGGGAGAAATAGTTGAAATGAGGGAAAGCAGTCTATGACATACACAGTAGAAAATGTTAGTACACATGTGATATGTTCATATAGGTCTGGATTTCAACTTTCACTCCAATGCACCTTCAGAAAACAAGATGTATACCTTATCCCTCTTTGCCACACAAACAGCTTTGCAACAAAGAACTGAAATCATTAATCACACAGTCAACTGCAACAGAATATACACTAATATCAAGCCACAGTCCATTATTATGAGGTTGGCATAATGGTTTTGATTTTTGCCTTACAGACACAAGGTGCAGGGTTTGATTCTCAAATGGGCTAAGCTTAAACCTGTTTATTATTATATATGGACATGTGCACTTAGTGATCACAAAACTTGTTATGATTATTGCTGGCAAATATACAGCTCTGTCTTATCATTCTATGTTTCTTGGTCATTAATCATTTATCTGACTAGTACTCTAAGACATGTGGTCTGTAAGCAATGCTATATCATTACCCTTAAAATGTGTGGGATAGACAGCAAATGGTGGAGATGTGATGAGGAATTAAGAGGTACTTGGGAACATATTCTCTTGGAGTGCAGTGGGTTGGCGGACATAAGGATTCCCTGCAGGATACACTATCAAAGATGTTGGGTGGGCAGGTTAGTGTGAAGATAGAAATGATTTTTCTGAGCAATGATACAGAATTGGAATTGCTTAGACATGGTAAGGTCTTGCTGTGTCTAATTATGGTGGCTGCTAAAAAAGCAATTAATAGAAAATGGAAATCAAAATCTAAACCAACTATATTAGAAGTAGTAAATATAGTAACAGAGATGAAACAACTGGAACTGAGATCTTTAGAAAAGGGTGGGAGCAAACTACAGAGAAAAAAAAGGGGAATTGGAACAATACATACAGGGGAGGAATGAGGTTTAAAATAAAGCAGGACTTAAATGAGCTATATAATATTTGACTGAAAATGATTGTGAAGATTATAAGTTATGTATAATGCTTGCAACTAGGAGTGTGTCAGTATGGTTTGTAATGTAAAATGCTTGCAACTAGGATTGTGTCAGTGTGGTTTGTTTTCATGTATATAAATGTATGATTGCTTATTTTATAAATGATGGTTTAATAAAGAAGTTTCTTGTTTAAAAAAGGGGCAGGAATTGAATAATGTATGTAATGCCGCTGATATATAGCAACAGATATGAAATATGAGGTTTGCTAATGTTAATTTGTTAATACAGTTTGATCATTTTTGTCTAAATGTTAATTTGCCTATGTCAG
>NC_056731.1:957755446-957770446 GCF_019279795.1 Protopterus annectens
TTCTGGATACAAAACCCTTAATAATGACATGTGCCACATAGAAGGACTTTCTGACCACAGAGGCAATGTGGTGATCAAAGGATAGGCTGCTGTTAACCTGTGTTCCCAGATCTCTTATAACACCTTCTGTGTTCAGTGGACTACCACTGATGTGGTAATTTATGGGAACTGGGTTTTTCCCAAAGGGGATGAAATCACATTTTTTGGGATTGAGCTTACGGCCATGGTTCTGACATCAGTTGTTAGTCTCAGTGAGGCCATTCTGTAGGATGTCAGCATCACATGGGGTGTTAATAATAACTCCCAACTTGCTAGGATGTCAACATCACTTGGGGAGTTAATAATAGCTCCCAACTTGCAATCATCTGCAAACTTTGTCAGCCAGAGTCCCTTCATGTTGGCCTGGACTTCAGAGAAGTAGATACCAAACAGAAGAGGATCCAGGACCGGACCCTGTGGGACTCCACTCATGACTAGTCAGCAGTCTGACTTGGAGTCAGCTACTTTCACACTGGGGATTTCTATCTGTGAGCCAGTTTGCAACCTACCTAGTGATATAGGGGTTGATGCCTAGCTTAGTGAGTTTTTCTATGATTCCTGAGTGGGAAATGGTATCAAAGGCCTTGGCCAGATCAAGGTAGGCTGTATGAACCAATTTGCCTTCATCCACAGCTCTGGTGACTGACTCAAAGAAGTCAACCAAGTTGATTAGGCATGATTTACCCTTCACAAAACCAAACTGTGTGGGATCCAGAGTTTGGAGATTCCCTATATCCATGTTTATTAGGTCCATAATAATGCATTCCATAGCTTTGCATATCAGACTCATCAGGCTAAGGGGCCGATAGCTCCTAGGGTCTGTAGTCATCCTCCTTTGTGTAGAGGGATGACTGTAGCAGTGCGTCATTTGATAGGGACAAAGCCTGAGGTGAAGTTGTGATTGAACAGAGCACACAGGTTAGGTGCCAGTTCACTCTGTAGTTCATGTAAAACACAGCCAGAGATCTTGTCAGGTCCCATAGAAGCTGTATTCTTGGCCTTGGACAGTGCTGTTTTAACCTGTGCAGCAGATCAAAGGTGAAGTTGCCATCAAACTGCATTCCCAAGTCTTTCATGATCGGTATAACATAGAGGGTATTATTGATTGTGTAATTTGCATAGACTTCTTTGCTGAAAAAGAAAATAGTGCATTTTTTTGGGTTAACTTTAAGTCTGTGGCTTTGGCAACATTCATTCATGTATGTAAGCACATTTTGTAGTTATGTTGACATCGTCTGAGGATCCAATGGCTGCACCCAGTTTGCAGTCACTAGCAAACTTGTTGAGCCACAAGCCTTCTTTTTCCAGGTCTATATTACAGCATCGAACTAAAACAAGTTTGAAGATTGTAATATCGAACCCTAAAGTCTGAAAGTTGAAAATAGCGAAGCCATGGCCCATCGACTTTTTTCCAAGGGAAAAAAATCAGCAGGTCATTTTTGGGGCTTTGCTATTTCCTCCACTGTGGTGCGATATTGGAGTTGGTATATTTAAGTAGGGGGGGTGAAGCCTCCCACTTTAGTTTAAGTTTAAGGTTATTTATTTATTTTTTTGTCACGGAACAGCATTTTTTACCCTGGGAAAAAAAATTGCTGTTCTGTGTTTTCGGTTTTGTTGGGTTTCGGACCTTAGGTTTCGATATTACAATGATTGAACTTTTGTAAATTCAACATTGTGATATAGACCCTCTTATTTCACCTGATTTTCTGAGGAATACATTCCAAACAGTAGGGTGCTTAGCACAGACCCTTGTGGGACACCACTGGTAACAGGTCTGCCCATAGAGGTGGAATCCTCACCTATAGCAGTATGTGTTCTGTTGGTGAGCCAGTTGGCTTCCCATCTAATGACGGATGAATTAAACCCCAGATGGGTGACTTCCACAATGATTCCTTGGTGTGGGATTGTGTCAAACCCCTTGGGGAGGTTGAGATAGGCAGTATGTTCTGATATGCCTTCATCCAAGGCTTTGGTGCACTCATGAAAAATTCCACTAGGTTTAACAGGCATGATCTGCCCTTGAAGTAGCCAAAGTGAGTCAGGGGAAGAGTTTGAAGGTCGCCAATGTCCTTGTTGATTAGGTCTAAGATGATTCTCTCCATAGCCTTACAGACAAAGCTGGTCAGGTTTATGGGTGTATAGTTCCCTGAGTCGGTTGAGGGAACCCCTCAGTGCAAGGGTATTATGGTTGCCATCAAACTAGCAAAGTCAGTACATGGACTGTGGTTAAAGAGGGAACCCAGTGATTCTGCTAGCTCTTGCTTTAGACTGCTAAGTACACAGCTGGAATTTTATCCGTTCCCACTGAGGCTGAATTTTTGGCATTGAAAAGTGCTGTTATGGCTGCTTATTTGAAGACAATAGGAAGAGAACTATTGACAAGTATGCTGTGGGGTATGATCAGTAGAATCAGTATTGTGAAATTGTTGCCAGACCTGACTGCTAACAGGTTGGCTATGTCCTCAGGTTCAGTATGAGTGGTACTGTCCACTCTGAATTTGGGTCAAAGCCAGACTTTCCCTTTTACATTACAGACATAGCTTAAGAATGCCTTGTGATTGTCCTTAGCTATGTATGCTAAATTAGTTCCATAATTAGCTTTAGAGTACTTTACAAGTTATCTAATTTGCTTGTTCAAGCTATGAAGGGTGTTCTGCTTAGATGGTTCCCTCTTATTCCTGGAATCAGTTTATTTCTCTTGTTTTATAATCTATTTATACTAGATGTTCACCAGGGCAACCTTTTTTTTTCCTGAACAAGTTTTGATCCGTTAGAGCACAGCTAAATCTATATACATGTAAAGGTGTTTATACAGGGCATTGTGTACACCTCCATATAGGAGTCTTTACTGTCAGTGGTAGCAGTAGGTTTGAAACTATATATGTCATCACTTAAGAAGATATAGTTTGCATTGCAGAGATTTTCCACCTTTTATATCCTGAGGGATGGTCAGGTATGAATGCAACATTGAAGCTAACTGAACATGACTGATTTATGGTCAGACCTTACTTGGGAAGGTCTCAGACATGGGGTGGTGCAGTGATCTCCCATGTCGGTGAGTAGTAGGCCAAGGACATTCAAGCTACTTGTGGGGGTGCAAACTGTTCCAGAACATTCGTGTTTACAAAGTGGAGGAACCTTAAGGTGTGCATGTTTGAGCTCATATATGTATCCCAAACAATGGAAGAATAGTTAAAGTTACCTATTACTAGGATGTTTGGCTGTTTGACTCAAGTAGGTCCAGGAAGGCACTGTGTTGTTTTCACAGTTTATGTTGGTGGACCTCTAGCTAACAATGACGTGAGGTAGGTGTTTCTCCTATACTTACTTGGACCTGTAGTAACTCTACGGAGTCATAGTGCTGAACCAGTCTTGAGGTTTACTTGTCTTTTATGAAGATGGATGCACCTCCTCTGTTGGTTATTTCACATTCATTTTGCAGCCTGAATGTGTGTATGGCATTATAGCCTTTCATGGCTGGAGTACACTCTGTGGCCCTAAACCACGTCTCTGTGACTGCACAAACATTGACATCTTCCCAAGTAAGAAGTGTCTCCATTTGATGTAGTTTCTGATTTAGACTACTAGCATTAAGCAACATAACCATGAGTTAATCTTTTAAGGATATTTTTATGTCAGGAAGTTTGTATTTATGACATTGCCTAAAAATTCACTCTGGGGGAGTCAAGTACCTTGGCTAGTAACCAAGAGGCAAGAGTTGACAGACGAAGACCATCTCTGGCAAAGCAGAATGGTCTGTCAATCATATCATCCCAGCCTAACAACTACTGGATTCCCCTGGAATTTCACCAGGAGTTAAGCCAATTGTTGAAGTCAATAATTATTTTGTTTGTATTGAGGCATAATCTTGGGTGAAGGTAGAATGCTGCTTACGGCTATGGATATACCTGTCTGGGACACATAATCTGAGAGGTCAGTCATATGTATGTCTCTTTATATATAGTTCAGTAAGGTACATGTCACGTCATTTACTCCAACATGGGGTATGACAGAGGTGTAACTGTTGTTGTAGTTGAGAGACTTGAGTGGAGGCATTACTTTGTGGATCCTAGCACCTGACAGGCAGCTGACTGTGACTTTCTTTTTATACAACCTGGTGAGGGGGACATCTGTGTGTCTCACTATGGATTTGTCTATGACCAAAGTGTTTTGCCTTAAGGGCTTAATGTGTGAGACACTGATACATTTGCACTTATATGAAGTGGGTTCTGTTGGGACTGTCATGTGTGGAGAAAGTTTGCATTTTTGAGGTAATTGCCCTTTCAGTAAGCTTCTAATGAGTACCTCTGTGTATGTGGGTTTATATGTTGTGCACTTGGTTTGTTGAGAAGGTGAAGTGTGTTTGCTGACAACCTGTTTGATATCTGGTTTGTTGCTACCTAGGAGAGAGAGCATTTATTTTAGATTAATTCTATATGTGCATCTCTCACATATTGTATTGGTAAGTTTTAGGAGTACATGGTTATCACTACACATGAGGCAATAGAAAACTAGCTGTGTAAAAACACAAGTACCCATATTAAACATGTTTAGATGGTCATTGTTAGCAGAGCGATTTTGTGAGCAGCAACAGCTGGGCCTGTCTCTGAGGGACATAGGTGCCACCCCAGAGGCTGTAATAGCCTCCCACTGTGTGGGAAGCAGTGCCCCTCAATGACCCTATTCAATCACAACCTGGACTACTGGTTGGGTGATTGTAGTTGTCTTTGAGCTGGCACCTATGTCCCTCATGTACAGGGCCAACTGATGCTGCTCACAGACATGCTCTGCTAAAACCAACTATGCTCAATAAAGGTACTTGTGTTTTTACTTAGCTAGGCTTCTGCACACCCTAATGCTACTAGGCTAATATCCTCATATGAATCTATGAAGCTATGCGCCTATGCAGGCCTCCCAACCTGTTGCCCCCCACATGGCCTGCTGTTGTCATCTACTATAAGTTCACCTGCACTCCTGTATAAATCAGACTTGTGCCATGGTACATGCATTAATTACTGTGTTCTGTAGTTGGTAGGTGTTCCGTTCTCACTGCAGTCAACTGTGTGTGGGTGTGTCAGCTGTTGCTTGACATTACAGAGAGCTTTTTATACCAGCATGTGGAAAACGGTTATTATCATATTCTCCTTACCAGACATTGCTGATGTAATCAGCTAAAAAGTGCTGTCTGACGCACTCCTAGCTGCACTTGAGCTGTGGCACTCATGTAAAGTGCTGTGGTCTTTAGTCTGTATACTTAGGTAGGGGCTCTATTCTCAGTGCAGTCATCTGTGTGTGTTTGTGAGCTGTTGTCTGACATTATAGACAGCCTTTTACACCAGCATGTGGGACCTCAGCAGACACTGCTGATGTCATCAGCTATATTACATTTTTAGATACGCAGTACTTCCATCAGGCAGGATCAGATACTGGCCTGAGGACCAGGCAGAGGTCACATCATCCTATACAATAAAGTTTACAGTAACTGTAGCTTTTAATCTATCCACATACATCCTGGCATGGTGTGTAGGCCCTGGGTTATCTGCTGAGAAAGCGCTGTGGTCTCTCCAGTTACTATATGTGTCTGGTGAGTTACATGTAAAAAAGAGCATTATACTATATTAGTGCTGTAATGCAGTTTGATTACAGTGCTGTCATACAATCCTAAGATGTCAACATGATGGCATGATGTATGATGTGCACAGCAAAGGCTTTCTCTAGCAGTTTGGACACTTGGTGGTCAAAAGCTCAGATTGATATCGAAGTGAGTTCACAGAGCTTGCATCACTCAGATTCTTCATAGCAGGACTGTTGTCAATGCTGCGATTAACCTCGAACTCCACTTTTCAGACAGACAACATTACAAACACACATTTCTGCATTTATCGGTAGATCATGTGCCTTTGTCCCCATTCAGGTGTGTGTTAGCTCCTTCTGTACTATGTTATCACCATTGGTGGACTCAATGATTGCACATAATATGCAATAATTAGCAAACCTGGTTAGCCAAAGGACATGTGCTTTAGCCTGAACTGTCAAGAAATACAGTTCAAATAGTGAAGGACCAAGCACATATCCCTGGTGTTTGCTAGTGTTGGCAACTCTGCTGGTACAGGTTTACTCACTAACTGTCACATGATGTGTTCTGTCAGCAAGCCAATTGTTTACCCATCAACTGACATAAGGTTTAATCCCCACCTTGAGAGTTTTCTCAGTAATACTCTAGGCCAGATCACAATAAGCAGTATGCACTGTCTTACCTTCTTTAGGCTTATCACAAGAAATCAGTGTGCTGTGACAACATCACAAATCACCTATGGCATGACCCAGCATATACACCTTTCTGATACAGTGGAACACATAGTTCAGCACACGCTCCACAGGGCCTATGTTCTCATACAAGGGTAAACATCAACATGCATCTACTTTTGTTGGGGGGACAGCACCTGATGCATGCATGTATAGAGACATCCTGACTCTCCTTGACTTTGAGATCGAACAAAATATCATCATGGACCTCTTCTACCTGTATACTAGTAATATTCCATGTGTATGCAACAGACCTGTAGGAAGTGTTACTGCTACATCAGATAGATGTCCTCAAAAATGTCAGCGAGGGCATACATGATGAGAACAGTATCATCTTGTGGAACCAGAACAGGTGAAGGCATTTCACAAAAAGTCAGTCAACACTGTCACATGTGGCCATACACAACTATAACACCAAATAGTTAGACCAGTGTATGACATACGTGGCATCTCACTATGTTGAAATGTGTGATGTGACGTATATCTCAGGTTCAGTGATCAGGTCAGTATGTCAGGGGTGTCTGCTAGGCTCTTGATTCCCCCTTAGTTAAGTGATGGATATTACAGATGACATACACATGCTCTGTCCAAAAAGCTGCCTGAAGGACTACAGCTTGTGGGCAATTATTGACTCCGGCTGTAATATAAGTATAATTCACACAGTATCAACACATACCAGATACTGCTGCCACAGTCATGACAACACCTGCATTGACAAGACACATGGAAGTATGTATTGCATCAGGAAACAGACAAATCACCGAAGTATAATATCGACATTGCATGCTATAATAAGACCAATAGGTATGATCAGACCAATGGGTATGTGACCAGTGTCCTGGGGGAGAAGGTAAGTGGTACATTCACCAGCGTGTGGTCACAGTGCTAACTACTCCCTCGACTTATACACACATATATATATATATATATATATATATATATATATATATATATATATATATATGCCATGCATATAAGGCAATGGGCCTGCATTGCCCATGCTGTCACATACAGGTATAGCAGTGTCCCTACTTACTAACACCTCCAACAGATATTACAGTACCAGGACAGTGTGTGTGATTACCTTCATAGAATGTGGATGTATCATACTAGCTGTCCAGTGCATGTGCAGGCTCATCTTTTATCATTCCATATCACATATGTTATGTCAGAGGCATGGGATTAGTGGTGGTATTATTCAGATATTGTCCATAATTGCGGTTGGCTCTTGTAATGTTTGCCATGATCCTTTACCTGTGACCACCATGCTGGAGACCTCTGTTGAGAGGTCACTGATATTCAGGTATATCAGTTTGCACAGGTTCCCAATATGCACCCTACAGACATCAACTGTATGTCAGATCTCAAATAGATGCACTCTGCATTATTCATGTAAGGATGCTTATCTTAAACACACATCCTACCCATCGTTATATCACCTTGTGTGTGAGACACAGACAATACATTTTTATTCTGCAGTTTGTATTCTACCATACACATATGTGTTTGGTGTGGCTGCTACAACCATCATCCATTGACATGCCCTCCTCTGCTGTACATGCAAGAGATTCACCTGTGCTCTTTTCCTGTGTTCATTCCTAAAATTCATCTGTGTGTCCTTATTCAATGCACACACTTCCCCTGAGTGATCATTTTACATGGCAACCCCATGCCCTGTTACAGATTATTAACAAAGCCTCAGTACAGAATGGCAGGAATGGAATATTACAATACCCTGCTCTGCAGGCATACTGTCCTGTACTGTTTGGACCATATACTTCACATTCATACCTCTAAAATGCCCAGATATTCCCAGGATGTTCAGATGTTTTCCTTATTGAATATGTGGCTTTCTGCCATATCACTGGGATGATCTCTGGGCTGCTGTGACTCAATGTTACAGACATTTGAATGCATACCTCTCACCTGCCCTGATCTGTGCAGAATGTTCAGTTTCCATCTTATATTTGTGATCTTTTCCTCATAACATCTTGTTTTGTTAGCAAATCATCGGCATGCCATTGCAGAGTGCAGTCACTAACTTATGACTGGCATTTGAATTTTAAACTTCATGCTCTTCAGAAAGTTCATGCTAATGTACAATATATATTCTATCAACTTCATAAGTTTTAACATGGAATATTAACAATCTGTCCATATTTATGGCCCTTTGTCCCCCCATTTTCATGGCTTTGTTTGCATTTCTTAGCGGTTCAGGATATTACATTCAAACACATTCCCATGTGAAATCTCTTGTCAGATATGTCCCTATTACTGGTCCTTTGTCTTCTCATTAAGTTGGCTTCTGTGCGGATATGTTGCACTAACAGAATGACAGCTATTTGTACAGCCATACCTGTCCACTGTACAGATTCTTTTCAGAATGTCCAGATTTTGCCACATGTTTTGTTATATTTCTCAATCAATAGTGGTTTTCTGGCAAATCATTGTTAAATTATTGAGGTTTGAAGTCAAAAATAGTGTCAGACATTCAAGTCTCAGACTTCATACCCTTCTGACAATTCATGGGAATGCAAAACCTGCCATTCTATCAACTTTCTAAGTTTATTAGAGCAGTATTTAATAAGTGTGTCCCAAACATAGAGTTTTGAAATCCTCAGCCTCTGGATATCTTCTTGTTACATACCTCTCAAATGTCCAGATTTTCACAGAATGTCTATCTTTTTGCCTTTTATTTTTGGCCTGTTCCTCATGCACTTTGTGGATTTCTGACAAATCACTACTATGATCTGAGGATTAAAGTCACTAAATAATGACATGCCTTTGACTTGCGAACTTCATGTCCTTCAGACAATTCATGCTAACACAAATTCTGTTATTCTAGCAATTTTCTAAGTTTAAAAGAACAATATTTAAAATGTGTCCCTATATTTGGCCCTTTGTCCCCACATTATTTCATGCTTTTTCCAGATTTCATGTGCCAAGATGTTGACAGGTAGAGGTTGAGAGGTATGGTCCATAGTTGTCATCCTTTGTCCCCACATTATGTATGGCTTTTGTCCATATTACTTGATGTAAGGATTTCAGACGTATGTGTATCGTATCTCTCAACTGTCCAGATTTTCACAGAATGTCCAGCTTTTTCCTCAAAATGTTAGTCTGTTCCTCATAATATTTGTGTGTTTTTGCCATATCACTGGGACCATCTCAGGACTGAATTCAATAAATATTTGCATATATTTGTGTTTCACACTTTGGATCCTTTAGAAAATGTGCCTTAACACAAACCCAGTTATTGTAGCAGATTTCTAAGTTTAACAAAACAATATCTAAAAGCTGTCTATGAGTTTGTGCCATTGACCCCCCATTATTTCTTGCTTTGCCCAGATGTCTTGCCCTAAGAAGTTGAGAGGTATGGCCTGCATTACTTACAATGTGTACTTTTCTTTTGGGGGTAGGGTAGTAAAGCTGCATTTTGCAAATATACCTTTCAGCTATTCATATTTTCGCAGAATGTCCAAATTTTTGCCTCTTATTTTTGATCTATTCCTCATAATATTTGTGGTTTTCTGGCAAATCACTGGGATGATCTGAGGTTGAAGTCACTAAATAATGATATACATTTGGGTTTCAGACTTCAAATCCTTCAGAAAATGCATGGTAACACAAAGCCTGTTACTCTAGTAGCTTTCATAAGAGCAATATTTAAAATCCGTACCTATTTTTGGGCCATTGTCCCCCCATTATGTTAGGCTTTTTTCTTGCACTAAGATGGTGAGAGCCATGATGTGTATAGCCCTGGTGATTATTGTGGCATTCTGCACAAATCCATAGACCATATGTGCTCTCCTTTACATAGACTCAATATCCATGTTGGTTCATAAGATTTGTCAGCCAGCTATACTGTTACAAGCCATAAAACCTCACTTAGCTATGCTGCACCTCATTAATATGCATTGCGCACTGCCACATGCTGACTGCAGTCACTGTCACATATACACTCTATGTAGGCTCTGCATAGAGCCTACATAAAGATTAATGAATCCTGGGCTCTTAGTTTATTAAAATGACTTATCAGTCAGTTGAAGATGTAGTAAAGAGGTAAATGTTGATTGGACACACATGTATGGACTGTGAAAAATAAAATATATTGGGAAGAGATAAATATGTTTTTAAGAGGTTATGGTCTAATAACTGTTCTTTAACTAGATCAAAAATACTAATGAATGCTCAATTTAATTTCCTTTATCTGTAAAAGCCAAATAAAAAAAATGTTCTGGAGTCTTCTGGCAGTAGCCAGAAAGGTTATTATAAAAATTGGAAATCAAGCTCCATTCCTACATTCAAAGAAGTTTTAAATATAACATGGATACTTTGTTAAACTGAAAAAGAAGTAAAAATCATACTAGGCATATAGTGGATGGAAAGGCCTTGAAATGTTACTATTGAAATACCAAGATTCTTAATATATTAATTGTATAAGATTACCTTGATGTTTCAATGTATTCCTTATATTGTATAACAACATGTTAAAATAATAAAAACATTTTCTTAAAAAATGATAATATGCACCTTACATTTGTTGTCAAATCTGGCTAAACACAGGTCTTTTTTTATTGTGTGGAAGTCCAAAATGCATATGACAAATAGAAATGGTCTCAGTACTGAGCCTTGAGGTTTGCACCAGTTGCTATTTTATTTTCTAAAGTGGCACGTGTTACCTTAATTATTTGTTTTTTTTTTCTTTTTAGGCTATTTGCAAGCGATCTTACCATGTATGGATCTACCTTTAACTTACATATAATGTCAGAATGGGATATTGCATCAAAGACCATGACCAGTCCAGAAAAGCCATGTGGACTTTGTGACCCTGTCAAACAACATAATAAATTACATAGATATTAACCCGTTCTTTACAAAACCAGACTATTCCTGAGTGTGTTCCTTCTTTGGATGAGATGTCTAGTAACTACAAATGTGTTGTTGGTTTGCCAGCCATTCCCTATTGCATACTACTAGCACACCATTTTTTATGTAACATATGCAATTTTGTCTTCAAGGCAAGAGGTATTGAATTTGTAGAGGAAACACTGAAACACAAAATTGTTTGCTAGCAGCAACCTCTTCATTAGTTAAAGTTCTGTTTAATGTGGAATTAGTTAATGGCTTTTACTTCTGCAGGGATTGCTCATATTGACTGATATAGATGGATTTATAATGACAGCAGTTTGAGTGGCCTTTCATAGGTGAAATGTTGTGAAATGGGTAGTTTTGTCATTATTGGTTCATATATTTTATTTCATTGCTTACTAGAAACTGTTTAAAGCTACAAATGTAAAACACACTAGCAAGTGGTGCTGTATTACACAAGGGAAATAATTTAATACAATCAGGAAGGTGAATCAAAGAACACATGCATTTTCGCATGGTCTTAAAATGTGTGTAGGGCACCCATGATTTGAAAACAGCTGAAAATTGAAATTTAAGTCTGCTACTGTAGGTTTCAGCGAATGTGACTTTCAGGGGCAGAAAAGTTTATTGTTGCTCATGCTAACTGTTTTCATTGTGAGACTGTATTGTTTTTGTTACTAAATCAGTGTTTGTGCTATAACATTTGAAATAAAAGTTTTAAATTGAATCCAAATAGCTGTAATAATTACTTGTAGAAGTAAAGAAGAACATTTTATACACACTGACAGGTTTGTACAATGTTTATGTTAACTTGGGAGAGATGGCCAAGTAATGGCACACTAGAATGTCTGGGAAGGGGGTGTTGGCAAGGGGCCTGGCTGTAGGGGAGTGAGGAAGGGTACTGGCTGGGATGGCTTGATCCACTACCCTGCCCATGGCCTATTTGAATATGATCAGGCTCTGGAGCTATGCTGTTTTGCAAGATTGTGTTTCGGTTGATTAGAAACTCCAGATTGCTGAAAGATGAATGTATAATAATTTTAAATACATCTAACTAATTCACGCTAAAACAATTAAGGCAAACAAGATGCAAAATACATGACATCTGAAGCCTTGACTGTAAATAGAAGAACAGGTTTAATAATAAGATGTTGAGCCTTACAATCTGAATGTTGAATTAGTTCAATAGATATTGTAGCAGTTTTAATGTATGATCTATACATTAAGAAGTACTTGACTCCCATGTTATCAAAATAGTTTACTCAAAAATGTTTTTTTTTTGCAATTTTATTATTGCAATGATTCTTGAAGTTGACACAATAAAGATGTTATGACACAGATTATGACTATGACTATTTTAGTACAATGGATACATTTATATAGAATTAAAAAAAGTTAAGTTCATATTTTAGTTTAACTTCTGAACTGTTGTGCAGGACTGCATGATTTATTCCTCTATGTGTCATTATAATTGTGTGTGCGTGCGTGTGCATGCTCGTGTGTGTATTTATGCACATACAGACATATATTATTGATTAGATATAGATATAGGATATGTGTCTGCGTATGTATATAATACACACACAACTACATGTGTGTGTTATGAATCTGTAAAAGGCAATAAGAGGTTGTATGGGAAGGCTCCAAAAGCACACTCCCACACACACACACACACACACACACACACACACACACACACACACACACACACACACACACACACACACAGAGGCATGCACGCAAACATACACATGGCAGAGGATGACTTTACATATTTGAAGGTGTTTTTGTAAGAAATATCTTTTACACTACCAACAAATACTGCCTGCTTTGTTATACATAGATATGAATAAGTGGAAATATTAGGTGTGCCTGTTAGAGGAGAGATTTACTGAGCAGTTCTTGTTTGTGGTTTGTATGTAATGGCATCCTAGGGGAGAAGACTCCAGAGCCAGCAGATGCCCTTTGCAAAAGACTGTGCAGGTACCTTGGAGCCCCAAGCCTTCCTACAAGGCATCATTAGTATGCATAATATTTTGTCGGGCAAACCTGGTATGGACTACTTTATGATTTATTACCTTTGCAACAGCTTATGCGTTATGTTCATTGCATGGAGAAAAAAACATGTGCACAGTATATTTTGTTCTGTTGTGAAGATATAGTGCAGTCATACTTAACAGGCACATGCTGGTCACTTACAGTGTCAGACAGAGACGTTGTTATAAAGCAGCATGCTAAATTGGGTTTTACATCACATGCCTTCACTGAATAATTCATTTGCATCCCAAGAAATGTTAAAACATCAGCATGCATCATTCAAGTTTTATGACAAAGCCTTGGTCAGGGAATTCATCTTGAAATACACTGCAGTATTTGAGATATGACACTAGCTATCACAATATAACATACTTGTATGAGTATGGAAATATATGTCATTTCTGAAAATAATATGGAATTCAGCAGCACATAAAAGGATACCAGGGTGTTGTATTCTGTTTGGGCAGTGTAAGAAAAAATACTAAATATGAAATGTATTATTACTATTTATTTATTTTATATTTGTAAATACCACAAAGGACAAGTTGTTTTCATGGCTAATTCCTAAGTTTAGATCAAAAGCAAACTGTTAGCATCTACTGATGGGATAAATTCATATCTGAAGGGCACTTCACATTCATAATGTGTTTCCTTTGTTGTAAACTACGATATATTCAAAATCAGTATTCTAATATGGCTATGTTTCTTATGTTACTATTTTTGAAATGAATATGAGATGTTTAAAGCAGACACTTGTGTACTGCATGCACTGTATTGCTTACTTTTTTATAATTAGTATAATCACAGTTAAATGTAGGCTGAGTGGAACAAATCATTCTTATAACTATGCAGCAACAGCATTTGCAGGTTCAAATGTTCATAACCACTTGGCTGTCATTTGTTTGACCATTTATAGCCCAACCAGAACACTCAAACTTAAGAGTTATCTCCTGCCTCAGGCCACACAGGATAGCCCTGGGGAAAAACCTGCCAGTGCCCAGTGAGTGTCCATTCAGCTGTCTAAGATAGTGTTAAATGCTTAATATGTGGGGATAGTTCTCTCCATTGGTGGGGACAATTTCTGGATAAGAATCTGTTTCACTGTGTCCTGTTAATTTGCTGATAGAGGATGAGGTCCTTTCACTGCATCTTTGAAGAACCAGTGAAGACATAGTACATCAAGGAGGATGGGTATTTCATGGTTTGAAAGGTCATAAATTCCCATGGAATGCAAAGAGGGGGTGGCTAGTCATGATGGATAAATTTGGCTTGAGACCTTTGACTTTTTTATTAGGATCATCTAAATTCTTTCCATTAAAGTGATTTCTTTTAATAAGTACATGATAAAAGGGGCATTATAGATTCATGGGTTAATAGATAAGTATTAGGCTAGCTGGCCTTGTGGGCCATTTCAAACCTAGCCAAATTCTTCTTTGACACTTGACTTACCCTATCATATTTAGTGTTAGATTGGCCTTCCCCATCCCATGATTGATAATTATAATACCATTAGTATGAATGACTTGGATTTGATTTGACAAGAAAGCATTATATCTCTAGAGTTTATCATGTGTTTTAGGTATTTTACATTTATACAGTCAATGAAGCATTGAGCATGTTTTCCATTTGCACTATAAGTGAGTCAATTTATTGCAGGGAAATTCAAGTCACCCAGAATAAATGCATTAGGAATTATAGTGATATCAATTATGGCATCACAATAGCTATCATGATCTGTAGGGGACA